>NW_023626445.1:1341-2926 GCF_014905685.2 Nematolebias whitei | reverse complement strand
ATTTAATGATCAAACATGAAATATAAATGATGCCTTCTCAATAACAGGTGGTTTGCCTGTATTATTAACAGTCATGTGATTTTTAATGTTCAAGTATTTTTAGCAACAAGAAAGTTCATAAATTGTCATTTATAACAGCAACCTTCATAATGAGCAAGTTGATTCTCAGTGATAAAACTCCTAAAGGTTGACACTGGAAATGTGATTTAGCTGTTAAGTAATCGTTAAATTCAATTATCTTTTACCCATTTCTTCCATTCTTGGGTCACGGGGGTCGCCGGTGCCCATGTCCAGCAATCACTGTGCGAGGGGCGGAGTACACCCTGGACGGGTCGCAAGTCCATCACAGGGACACATAGAGACAAACGAGACAAACAACCATTCAGTCTCTCACTCACACATTACCAATCAGCCTAACATGCATGTTTTTGGTCTGTGGGAGGAAACCGGAGTACCCGGAGAAAACCCACGCATGCACAGAGAGAACATGCAAACTCCACCCAGAAAGGCCCCCGGACCGGGATTTGAACCAGGGACCTGCTCGCTGAGAGGCAGCAGCTCTACCAGTTGCACCACCGTGCTGCCCTTCGTTAAATTCAAAAGGGTGATATTAAAAAAATTAATTTGTCACAGGTGGTCCTTTGTTCAGAACAGAATAACTTGAAATTTAGTTTTTCGGCCATTAAATCTGTTCTTTTGTACAATTATGTTGGTATTAATGTATATGCAGACATAATATGGTGATTGTGAGGGTAAAATTGTGTATGTGTGTGTGTTGAAGTAACATTGTCCTTAATGTTCATGTGTTTCAGTGGTTCCTGCTTCTGTTTAGAGCTGATTAAAAGAAGAAGCTCCTCAAGACTGAAGGCCTGATGTGGACCAGCAGGACCCAGAGCCTCTTATCATAGAGTGGAAGAAAAGACCCTTAGACCAGTCTGGTGGGAGACCAACTCAATATGGAGGAGACCATTATCAGGTTTTTGGTCACTACAGTTCCTTTAAAGAGTGAGGAGGATAAAAAACAACTTACCAAGAACCCAGATTTAAAGACTCACAAAGACAGTTCCAGTTCTTCAAAGACTGACGTTAATGAGGACGATGAAGAGGATGGTGAAATGACCGATCCTGACTCTCTGCTAAAGAACTCATCAGACTCTGAATCAGAATGTGAAGACAGTATGAAAGACTGGAAGGAGAGCAGGGCTCCTGAATCAGAGGTAAAAACTGTCAACAAATCTTTGAGCTGCTCTGAGTGTGGTAAGCAGTATGTCAGTAACCGGACTCTTCAAAGACACATGACAAGTCATTCAGGAGTGAAGTCTTCAAGTTGTCTGCTTAATAAGAAATGTGTTGGAGAGAAGAAACATGTAGAGTCACGCAGGAAAGTCCAGGCAAGACCAAAATCAATAAGCTGTGATGACTGTGGTAAAAGATTTACTTTCAAATCACATTTAAACTCACACATGAGAGTCCACACAGGAGACAAGCCATTTCCGTGTGAACTTTGTGGACAAAGGTTTAGTCAGAAGACACATTTAATCACACACATGAGAGTCCACACAGGAGACAAGCCGTTTCCTTGTGA
>NW_023626445.1:0-1241 GCF_014905685.2 Nematolebias whitei | reverse complement strand
AAACTTTCTGACAGAAAATAATAAAATAACTATTATAGGACATGAGATGCAACTGGTATCTTATCACCCAAATAAAGTTTTTGATCTTGTAAAAGATTTTCTGTGACAGTTTTCAACAAGTTTCCAATCTATGATTTGCTCCTAGTTTCTTAAGAATACTTTAAAAACAAACTAATTAAACCTTAGATCATAATTTGAACTATAGATGTTGTTTCTAAAATACTGGTTCAGTGGTTGTGCAATATGTGGAGAGAACCAACCAACCAATCAAATTACTTGTTTTTTCAAACAGTCAGACCCCATGAAATGTTATTTGTGTTAATTCCTGAGAGAATTGTGATTTAATCAGTTAGTTACTTGGTTAATTAACAGGTCTCTCATGCAGATGAACTAATTGTGTTTTAATGAGACTAACCTTATAGTTTTTATAAATTACTACAATGTCATTCCTGTAAGCTGAATAATGTTTACATCACGTGTTAACATCAAAATATGGATGAAACAATGTCAGAATTGCCCAGGTTAAACTCCAACTTTACTGTAGTATTAGGCTACTTTTATACATGAAGCTAAAATTACCTGACACCATCCTGCACCCAACTCAAGTGGAGTTTGTTTGCTCCCAGTGAGCTGCCACAAACTCAAAAACCAGTACAGGATTTGTCCCATGACCTATTAAAGACCAACAAGAGGTCACACAGAACTAAAGTGTTCAGTTCTCAGGTTTGTTGTTAAATAGTCTGTGAGGTGTGGAGGTTTGTGGTCCGTTACCACGGTTACTGTCCACATCTGTAGGTTGTGTATTCTGAATGCTGTTTATGTTTTTGTCAGGGGAAACATGTATGTGTGTGTGATACTTCATTATATAATGATCCTTATGTGTGAGCCATCTTATCTTATTCTGTGTCATTTGATCTGAATGGTATGTTATTATAATGCTTTGGTATCACTGTTTGTGGAATGATGGTGTCAGTAACAGCTGGCCAGATGTTTATCATTCCCCTCCATTGTAAGGAACCTGGAGGATGTTTTCTTTTGTGAGACTGTTCTTTATAGTATCAGTCTGAGTTTGGTTCTGTAAACACTAGGACAAGACTAGGATCAGAACCAAGGCAGAGCAAGCATTGGGAGTTTTGTGTACTTGTAATGTGTTGACTTTCTGTATTCTGACTGTTCCTCCAAAGCTTTGTGTTATTAGATTTGATGAAATCTACACCTGATTGTTTGAGAATCTGTTTTTT
>NW_023626444.1:0-2926 GCF_014905685.2 Nematolebias whitei | reverse complement strand
GCATATTTCCCACTCTCCAGGAGGGAGATGCGGGCCTTACCCAAGGACAGGAGCAATCTATACCAAATTGGAGAATTCAGAGTTTTTTGGACGAGCCCGGGTCAAGCTTTTTAGAAGTAGGATCCTTCTTCAGTCTGTTGTTGCAAGTGGAGACCTATTCCAATCCCATTTCAGTAGAAAAAGAAGTAGATCCCCAGCCTTGTCCCAAACCGATATAATCCAACTTCTTTCGGGCGTCTCTGATCCTCTAGCTGCTCTCTGCCATAGTACCTTCTGTTCAGCTCTTCAACTCAGCCTTCGACTCCGCATTGACCAAGTATAATCTGTTCAGTCTGTATTTAAAGACTTCTTTTTTCCCTCCTCCTCTTAAGGAGGGGTTTTGGAAAATTACATAATCTCTTTTCCCGTAACTTATCTGCTGTTTTGCACCTCAACCGGTTCAGACCGGTTTTCTTGGTACTTTCCAGAACTTGTTTTGCTCAAAGATGCGTCATCGTGAGATGAGTTGAGTTTGAACTCTATGACTTCCTGTTTTCTTCTACTGCTCGAGACAAGTCCAGGCTTGTCCTATGTGGACCTGTTCAGACATGTTCACCGTTACATGAGGCCTCTTTAACTTTACCATTTCTCAAAGTAAAAGTAATTCACACAATCATACAAAAGATTATACAATTTCTTAAAGATTAATACTTCCATTAATTGATTATTTGTTGATTATTAGTAAAACAGTAAAACAGCTTTGGTTACACATTATCAAAACAGTAAAACAATTTTGGTTACACATTGTCTTTTTTAGCTGGATTTAAAGCAGGAGTTCAGTCCTTGTGTTTTCAGTTGCTGAGGAGAACTTTGATCAGGCTTCACCTTTTATTAAAGCTGGTTGTCTGTCAGGCACCACCACTACAGACATCAGGTTTATTGACAACACCCATTGATGAAGCGTTTCCTGATATGTGTACGGAGACACAGACCAGTGTCACGTCCACAAGCTTCACAGTGAGACCTAATGATGGTACTGCACGCTCTGATCAAAGCTCATTCTGAGCTTTTAGAACAGGTTTTGCTTAAATTTCTGTCATTTAAAACAGCCCTGCTGTTAGTTCTGACATCGGCAAAGAGAGTGAGTGTTTGTTTGCTCTCTCTGTTACTCCCTCATGTCTCAGAATTCAAGTTGACGGCAGTTCAGCTGTACTGCGTTTTAACCCTGCTCTGAAAAACATCACAAGCTCATTCAGATCGAGAGTGATAACCATGGATGGGTTTTATCCTCTTCCGCATAATTCTGAGGAGGAAGCAACATCTCACCTCCCTCTGTCCTTCTATCAACTTCTGAGAAGATGACGCCGGTGCTGGTGGCTTGCCGTTCAATTCTGTCTGTTTTGATCATTTTCTTTCTGTTTTTGTCATTTTTCTTTGATGACATCAACTCACTGCTTGTTTATGATTGCCAACAACTTTTAAATATACAGTTATCTACTGCAAACCCCGCCTTGTTCAACCACTTTGATTGGAGCTCTGGACCCCCACCCCCTCTGCTTGTTAATGTCCCGGTTTACCTGCAGCATGCGGCGTTTCTGCCCGCCCGAAAACATCGCTCCAGGCGCCGTGGAAGACGTGCCGGCCGTCTTGTGAGGATTAAAGCCAGCATCAAACTCTCTGCTGCTTCGTCATCTGCTGCTGACCATCAGATCTTAAACTGTCCATCCGGATGCTTCGCTGATCCACTCAACTCCAGCCTGCTTCAGGTGGCCGGACCTGGTACGCACAGCGGGTATCAGGTTTTAAACGAGGTCAATGTGGGTAAACCCAGAACAACGGCAGGCTCAGAAAAGTTTATAATAATATGTTTATTTAAACCAGGGAAGGATGGGGTCGGGAACTGAAAGTAGTAAGAACGAGGATTAGTTTTCTGTGGAGCAGATTCGTCAGGTAAGTTGGAGAGTAATGTCTTCTTACAGGTGGGTGCAGAGTCTTCAGCTCTGAAGGTGAGTTTCCAGGTTCCAGGTGTATTTACAGGTGCAGGTGTACAGGTGAATATTTACAGGTTTGTGGAGGAGGCAGACAGGCAGCGTGCAGATGGTCTCAGGTGAGTAGCTCTCAGATCTCAGGGGAGTGTTTCTCAGGAGGCTCAGGGAGTTCCACTCTGGAGGCAGGTAAATAAATAAACAAACATTAACAGGCACAGATAACTAAGACTAAGTTCAGGCTGAGCTGCTTTTACCAAACATAAGTGTTGCTTCAGCGAAGTTCTGATCCACAGTGAATCCTTATAAAGCCAGTGGGCAGATGAGTCATCTGTAGCAGGTGAGTATGATTAGTGCTGCCAACCAATCAGAGAGAAAAAAGAAAACACAGCAGCAGCAGCAGCAGCAGCAGCAGCAGCTGAAATGCCTCAGCGGGTGTGCGCGCAGCGGGTGCGCATGCAGAGGGCGTGCGCACAGCCGTGCGCACAGCCGTGGGCGCAGCCACGGGCGCAGCCGCGGGTGCAGACGCGGCAGTTTTGGTCGTCTCCAGTGGAACTTAACCAACTCCGGACTGTCTGCTCCATCATCTCCTGCCGACCATCTGCTAGATATTCGCCTGTCCAGGTGCTTCGCTAATCCTGCTGGGTCCTGCCTGATCCCAGTAGTCAAGCCTGGCCCGCGCCTTGGGCACGCGCACAGCTGTTGCGTTTCTGGTCCTAGGAGGCGCGGTTCAAACTCCAAAAATCTGAAACAGCTGATCTGTGCTCCGTGCTCAGCTTTTCCTTCAGCTACTGGTCCTACAAAGCTTGCTCTGCTGAATGTGAGGTTGCTGGCAAATAAAACCTTCATCTTAAACGACTTTTTCTGCTCCAATGGACTGGACTTCATGTTTGTTACAGAGACCTAGCTTGTCCCTGGTGAGTTAAGTGTTTTTTTTCTGAACTTTTGCCGGTGGATTGTGC
>NW_023626443.1:2043-2926 GCF_014905685.2 Nematolebias whitei | reverse complement strand
GCTCGGCAGAATGCAGATCTTAAAGTCATCTACCTGGAAGCTGCAGCAGAGGCGTTCCAGCGGGCAGAAGAGGAAGCGCTGCTCCCGGCTTAAGAGGAGAGGATGCCGGGCGGGGGTTATGGTGAGGCTACGAGCTAACGCTAAAGCCGGTAAACTCCCCATGCCGTCTCTCTGTCGAATGTCCGCTCGTTGGACAACAAGGTGGATTTACTTCGTCTGAGAGCGGGCGCCTCAGAAGAGATGAAGAAGTGTGCAGTGCTTTGCCTCACGGAAACGTGGATTACAAGTGAAACGCCGGACTCAGTCTTCCAGCTGGATGACAGACTTTTTTTTCGAGCGGACCGCTGCAGCGAGCTAACGGGGAAATCACGGGGGGGCGGAGTGTGCATTTACGTGACTAAAAGTTGGTCCACGAACTGTACTGTTGTAAATAACTCATGCTCGAAGGCTTTGGAGCAAATAACAGTGAAATGTCGGCCACATTATCTACCCCGAGAGTTCACAGTGACTTTTATCACAGTTGTTTACATTCCTCCGGACGCTAATGCTAATGAATCACTACAGGAGCTACATGATATCATCAGCTCACTGCAGAGCAAACACCCCGAGGCTCTTTACGTTGTAGCCGGAGACTTTAACCACGTGAATCTAAAGGACTGTCTCCCAAGCTTTAATCAGCATGTGACGATTCCGACACGTGGAGACCGCATGCTGGACCGTGTTTACACGAACGTAAAAGATGCATACAAAGCCGAACCCCGCCCCCACCTAGGACTGTCAGACCACATCTCAATCTTCCTGGCTCCTGCTTACATGCCCCCGCTGAGACGCTCCAGACCGGTTCAAAAGAAAGTTAAATGCTGGATCCAGGACAGTGGCCCCA
>NW_023626443.1:0-1943 GCF_014905685.2 Nematolebias whitei | reverse complement strand
ACGCTGGACCGTGTTTACACGAACGTAAAAGATGCATACAAAGCCGAACCCCGCCCCCACCTAGGACTGTCAGACCACATCTCAATCTTCCTGGCTCCTGCTTACATGCCCCCGCTGAGACGCTCCAGACCGGTACAAAAGAAAGTTAAATGTTGGAGCCAGGACAGTGGACCCATACTGAGAGATTGTTTTGATCGAACAGACTGGCAGGTTTTCAGAGAAGCTGCTGAAAATGGAGGTTCGCTTGATCTTGACCAATACACATCCTCAGTACTGGGTTACATTAGTACATGTACTGACACAGTCTCCACTATCAGAAATGTTAAAAGCTACCCAAACAGAAAACCTTGGCTGAATGCAGAGGTGCGTACCCTGCTGGAAGCCAGGAACACTGCCTTCAGGTCTGGAAACTCAGAGGAGCTGAGTAGGACAAGAAAAGAGCTGGTTGCTGGTATTAAGCGGGCCAAGGCCGCATATGCAAAGAGGATCGAGGGTCAATTCATCTCACAAGACCCTCGGAGCATGTGGAGGGGCATTAAGTGCATAACAGATCATAAAGGAAGGAGTGAACAATGCCCCAAAGACCCATCTCTGCCTAATGCCCTCAACAAGTTCTATGCACGCTTTGAAGACCCGAACAGACCACCCAGCACCAGACTCACCTCGCCACCGGATGAAGAGCATCTCAGCGTGACCTCAGCAGAAGTAAGGAGTACCTTCAGGAGGATTAATCCGCACAAAGCAACTGGCCCAGACAACATCCCCGGAAAAGTGTTGAAGGAATGTGCTGATCAGCTCTGTGAGGTGCTGGCAGACATCTTTAACACCTCACTTACCCTGGAGACAGTTCCCACCTGCCTGAAGACTGCCACCATCATCCCAGTCCCAAAAAGCTCTACAGTGACTGGTCTGAATGACTATCGGCCAGTGGCCCTCACCCCGATAGTCGCTAAATGCTTCGAAAAACTGGTCATGACTCACATTAAAACAACCATCAACATCAACGAGGACTCTCATCAGTACGCATACCGTGAGAACCGATCAACAGAGGATGCAATCTCCTCTGTGGTCCACACTGCACTCAACCACCTGGAGCAGAAAAACTCTTACGTCCGTATGCTCTTTGTGGACTTCACATCCGCCTTCAACACCATGATCCCCCAAACCCTGATGGACAAACTATCCACACTAGGACTAAGCCCCTCCATCTGCAACTGGGTACTAGACTTTTTAACAAACAGACCACAGTTAGTGAGGATCCACAACCTCTCCTCCTCCACCATAACCCTCAGCACTGGCTCTCCTCAGGGATGTGTGTTGAGCCCCCTTCTGTTTACTCTGCTCACATATGATTGTGCAGCTACCCATCCAGGCTGTCACATTGTAAAGTTTGCAGATGATACAGTGGTGGTGGGATGCATCACAAACCATGATGAGTCCAGCTACAGGCAAGAGGTGGAACACCTGGAGAGCTGGTGAAGAGAGAATAACCTTCACATCAATGTGAAGAAGACAAAGGAGATGATTGTGGACTTCAGAAGGAACAAAAACACCTACACCCCCCTGAACATAAGAGGATCTGCGGTGGAAGTGGTCTCCAGCTACAAGTACTTGGGTGTACACATGAATGACAACCTCAGCTGGAGCAACAACACCACCAGCCTGATCAAGAAAGCTCATCAGAGACTCTACTTCCTCAGACGGCTGAGGCGAGCTGGTCTGGGAAGCTCAGTCCTCACCTCCTTCTACAGGTGTGCAGTGGAGAGCATCCTGTGCTCGAGCATCAATGTGTGGCATGGAGGCTGCACAGCTGCAGAAAGAAAAGCTTTGCAGAGAGTGGTGAAGGCTGCACAGAAATCTGTTGGAATCAGTCTCCCCACCATCACAGACATCTACACCTCCAGATGCAGGAAGAGGGCCACCTGCATCATGAAGGACCCCAC
>NW_023626442.1:0-2927 GCF_014905685.2 Nematolebias whitei | reverse complement strand
ATTTTTTATTATTTTTTTTTACAGTAGTTACTCGTTTATCGTGGGGGATCCGTACCCTGAACACCCGAGATAATTGAAACACTGCGAAGTAGGAGTAGTAGTACAAGTAGAAAGTAGTAGTTTATTTTATTGTTTAAATATATGTGTGCTTGCAATGTTCTAAACAATGTTTATAAACTCTAAACGCTCTAAAAGTGCACAGAATTTCATGATTTCAACCCTTCCTCCTCTGCTTTTTGCCACCTGCAAACGCTCTTGGACACGCCCACTTCTCTGCTCTGCACGCTGAGCAGATGATCAGCTGATCAGCTGCAGCAGGAAGTTTATCCTGCAGTATGGGCTGCACAAAGGTGCATCAGGTGCTGAATAATTTAAAATAATTTATTTTAAATAAAAATTCCATGCCAATTGTGCGGCTCATACATCAATCAGCCAATTGTGTGTCATGTCCAATCTTATTTTGAAAAACTGCGATAGAGCTAGTCTGCGATAAACAAACCGCTAAGAAGCGAGGGACTACTGTATTATGTATATATATATTCCGGAACCAAAAGCACGATCGGTACACTGCACCCATGTCCTGGGCGTAGGAGTAGTGTGCCCAGATCTTCCTATCTCTTGTATTTGAAGGGGCGATACTGCGCATGTCCAACTTTTAACAAGAGTCTTTGGGAAAAGATTCTTGCGCCTCCAGGGCAGAAATACGTCATCAATCAGAGACAATGTTTTTGAAAGAAACAACTTAACTCATCATTAACTGTAAAATATTTATAGTATACAACAACAAAAATATATAGATATATTTTGAAATATTTTTATTTTATTATTTCATTTTTATTAAAAAATTTTAAGTCTTCAATGTAATATGGTGAGTGGTGGGGCGGCACACTATCGCCCCCTATTGACCAGACGCCACTGAGTATGAGACTGAAAGAAATGTCCAGCATTTGATTGGGGTATTTCTTTACTTTGTGCACCATGTACAGGTCATAGAAGGATTTAATTTAAGACAAACACTAATGTTTTATTTAACTAATTTTATATCTACGTTAAGTGCGTACAGAAAGCTGATCAAAACTGCAGCTTAAAACAAAATGAATACAAAGAAAATATACAAAGTACAAAGGTAAACAAAACACTTTTTTACATTTGTCTTATGAGGCAAGCTGTTGTAGCATATATTCAAAATTCATTCCTAGACTTTAGAAGTTCTTTTTAGTCCGAATATTAACTTAAAAATAACATTACTTATTTATAGCTAAGTTCGTTCAAGTTCAAGTTAACATTTTTTAATATTCAAAAGAGATATTTAAAAGTCACATCAATCCTAAACATCCATCCATTATCTTTTACCTGCTTCTTCCATTTTGGGTCACGGTGGTCACCGGTGCCCATGTCCAGCAATCACTGTGTGAGGGGCGGGGTACACCCTGGATGGGTCGCAGGGCCTTCCAGGGTTTCATTACTTTAATATTAAATGAGGATCACAGGGTTGAGAGTGTGTTAAGAGATATGAGATAAAAATGACCCAACTCAGAATGTCACTTGCTGAGGTGAACACTGAGAAACCTGCAAGGCACCCCATTGTTTGTTTTTATCTGTATCACTAAATTTACCTTTAAATTTTTGTGTATTTCTAGTAAAAGTTCTAGTTTAGGTGACAGCAGCAAAAATTAAAAACTTGACAAAATAACCTGTTAGCATAATAATAGTCTCTTTATAATTTTCAGATAAAAGTGTAATTAAAAATATGTATTCTACTACATCAACTAAAATTTCCTGCAACCCATTAAGAAGTAAATGAGGTGCATGGATGATGAAATAGTTTCAAGGATGATTTGGATTCCTTTGCATTTGCTTGACCAGACGAGAGAATTAAATGAAATTAAGTGTAATCTCTGAAAAGGACCCATTCCTTTCAGCCATTGATTCTTTCCCCCTCGATAAACAGCGCAGAACAATGAATAAACATTAGAGCATTTTAGTGCTTGGAGCTGCTCTCTGAACAAGACACCTAATTCAAGTAACATTCTTTCCAGAGAATTGATTTCGTGTAGAAGCATACTGCCATCCATGGTTGTTGTATGATTCAGAGAAAACCGTTCCAGCACCAGGAGCTGAATTTGTTACAGAGTTGTCTTAAAATGTTCTCTGCAGAAGTTATTGTGCTGCCAAGTCGCGGTGGAGAGGCATTTAAAACCCACGAAACAACAGCTCAGGGGGCAATTAAACCCAGGTCAGGGCTGATTTATGGCCCATTTGAATGACATGGCAAACTAATTTTTACATGTGTATGGAGTTTACATGCCAATGCACACACCAGCACACAGAAATCACCATTTACGTGTTCACATGCACATTGTGTTTAAAGAGGTCATTTATTCTTGCGGGAGAGTAAACACTGGCGGCTGCAGGCCTGTTACTGCGAGGCAATATATTCTTGTTGTAGCTCTCTGCAATATTTCAATGGAAAACTCCCTTCTTGAAACCACCTCAGTGTGAGAAATTCAGCACAGAATGTGCAGCAATTGTTCTGGGCACAAATGTGCTACAGCGTTCTTACTAAAAGGAAGAAGACTTAGAAATAGTTTTTATCAAGACAGGAATTTTAAGCTTTTCAAAATCCAAAAGTTTTTAAAATGCCTCTCTGTCTGGTTGGATTGTGACTGTATTATATTGGGTTTATTATTTATTAACATTAATTTAACCAGGCAAATCCCATTGAGATCACAGATCTCTTTTGCAAGGGAGGCCTGAAGGCAGTCTAACATGCATGTTTTTGGTCTGTCGGAGGAAACCTGAGTACCTGGAGAAAACCCACGCATGCACAAGAAGAACGTGCAAACTCCACACAGAAAGGTCCCAGGTCCAACCAGGGATTTGTAGTGAGTCACGTGAGGTACGTGTCACTTGTTGTATGACAAATA
>NW_023626441.1:0-2928 GCF_014905685.2 Nematolebias whitei | reverse complement strand
AAAACATGCATGTTAGGCTGATTGGTGACTAAATTGTTCCTAGGTTGAGTGAAAGCGTGAATGGCTGTTTGTCTCGTTTGTCTCTGTGTCCCTGTGATGGACTGGAGACCTGTCCAGGTTGTCCCCCGCCTCTCACACGTCAACTATATGGGCACCATTGACCACAGCAACCTGAAAAGGAAGAAGCGGGTAAAGATAATGGCTCGATGGATGGATGGACAACATTTGAACTGTCAGAGATGAAGCTGATGACAAAATGTTGACAGATGGAACAGGGAGCGTGATGCGCTCTACAGTGGATCAACTATGAATTTGTGCTACGGTCCGTTCTGCTGTCAGGCCACGGTGAGCAACTGATGAGCTACAAGAGGATCAAAGGTGGCAACACCACACAAGCGAGCTGTAAATATGTCTGAAAGCACAGTGAGTGAAAATAAAAAATGTGTGTACAATATAACAAAACTGAATCTAATATCCAAACAATACAACCACAACCCTGTGGAGGAACATTGAGTAATTTCAACTTAAAATATTTTTTAAGTCAGAAAAATGAACAAAACATGACATTGAAAAAAACAACAGTCACAACAAATTAATTTTTTTGTAGGAATAAAGCGTTTCAGAGTGTGGAGACATTTTGTTTTGCAGCTTAATGATTATTACATCCGTTTTGCACAGTGGTTCCTGTGCCCTATAAGCAGGTTTAACTTCTCTTGGGTTTCTTTAGGAGACCTGCGTTGACTAACCTAAACAACAAGAAACTGTGCTTAGTGGTTCTACAAAACTGGTTATCAACTCAAAAAGTCCACCCAAAATCCCTGACTCTGGATAAACGTGCGTTCATGTTTACAGTTTTGCACCACATTTCTTATTTAAAAGCAGTTAGGTACACGCTTTACAATAAATTAATGTGAGTGAGCATTGACATGTGTGATCTCTAATCTAGAAACATTACCGGATCCATTTCCAGCTGCTTCAGGCCAGGGTTAGTTTGCTGCCGTAACAAACTCAAGTAAAACATGAAACAGTTTTGTGATACTGAAAATCCCAAACTGACCCTGACGCTACCTTTATTAGCCAACCTGCGTCAAAGCCCAGGCTTCAGAGCTTTCTAGCTTGTAATCAAACAACAGACTTGTCTCTTGAAACTCAGTTTTCTTATCTAGGCTTTTCTTATCATCATAATTATAATCATCACAAAAATCAACAATGAACAGATAACAACCACACGTGCCCGTTACTTTTATGACCATCTCAACCGACGGTAAGCTGGGCAAACAGTGGCAGCCATATGCCACGATTACAAAAACAAAGAATGCCTTATGACTTTGGCTTTCAGTTGGAGTCATTTGGACTAGGACTTCCTTGTATGCAAAGACAATTTCCCCACAGATCCCAGAGAGATAACATGATGCCACCCATTTAAATAAAACAAACGACTCCGAATAAAGACGTGTTTTAAAGGTGTCTTTGTTTTGATTAAATGAATGTGGTGAGTTGACCTTCATTTTTGGTTTAATTGTAGCATCCTTGCCCAGTCAGAGTTCGTTATAACTGAATTAGTCTTGTAATGAAATACCTTTCACATCACCAAACCATGAAACTGAGCCCAGTTTGTGTTGGTTTCACTGTTTCTCCCCATAAAAAAAAAAAAAAAAACACCTCAAGTTATAAAATTAATGGCTCAACGACAAACTTAATTTTGTATATTATCTCAGCTAGAGGATAACTTAGTTTGTTAAAAACAGACTTTGAGCTTGACAAGATCCAGTCACAATTTTAAACTAATCCAGACCTGCAAATGAACAAAATCACTTAAAAAAAAAAAAAATTCAACTCATAATTTAAAAGGTGGGTGAAAAACAACGGATGGATGTTTCACTTCTTCTGAAAATAACGTTTCACATTTTGCACTTATAGCTAAAAACCACTGATTGAAAAATGGTGCCAAAACGACAATGTAAATTGAATGCACAATCATTCGTGTTACTGCTTGGGCAGGCCCCTAATGTACTGTGGCTGGAAACTTAATAAAAAGGCCGCATACAAACATTTTAAGCTGTTGAATAATACGTAAATATCTGTGCCTGGCTCTGCAGCCAGAAAGCGGCTGCAACATCAATAACCACTCATTATTAATTTCTTAATATACAGAGCAGTAATGCTGGTCAATGTGTGGATGGAAGGGTGCATACTTTTGATGGTAGTATTTTTTTTTATAGACAGCCTTGTCTCTGTTGTTGAACGAGTGTACGACAGGTCGACAAGGGAAAGAGAACAAAGAAAAACTACTAATACGATAAGATTTCTCTATGAGAATAGTTGACATGTACTGCTAGTGTCTATCTGGAAGAAAATACTTTTACTGCACAAGATAAGTATTTCTGTTTGGGTGAAATTTTAGGCTTCCCTTGGCTTCAGATGTTGAGGTTGCATCTTTTCAGACCTCAATTTTGAAATCCTTTGAAGCAGAGAATGACTTCTGTCCAGCTGCATGCAGACGCACTATGGAGGTGATGGATGTTGAATCTCCTGCCAGGCTTACAGGGTGGGTGGGAGGTGGTGGTGGGTGTGTGTGTGTGTGGGGGGGTCTTCTTTAAGTCTTAGAGAGATACTGTAGAGCTTTCTGCTGGCAACTCAGAAAAGATGGAAGAACAAACTACAAATCAGAAATACATTACAAAGATGTGTTTCAACATGAAGCTTTAGTGTTCATGTTTTTATTTTGGCATGGCCAAAAAAAAGGGATGTAATAAACGTAATCTGAGTGAAAACAGATTTTTGAATAAATCTGAATTAATTTGGTGCAGTAATCTACATTCTTAATTTCTCAAGATACAATAAGGGCGAATTCTCAACTTTTATTGGCAGATTCAGGAACGAACCGGTCTTGTGCGAAATTCTGCTCCCCCGTGAAAATCTGTTCCC
>NW_023626440.1:0-2929 GCF_014905685.2 Nematolebias whitei | reverse complement strand
TATATATATATACTGTACAGTACTGCAAAATGTTATATGGGTACTCACCAGTGCTACAACTTGAAGGATGAGTTCAGCTTCAGGATTATTTGCAACTTTCCTGCCAGTTCTGTGAGCTTAATAGATAGATCGTTACTTCTGATTTTGTGTTGCAAAACTATTTTTACCACCTCAGTTTCTCTGCTAGTGTTTACTCCCTCCATTGCTGTTCTTTGAATTTTGGCAGAAATCAGTGGCTGGAAGCATTGCTGGCTTCTGGGCCATGTAGTACTTTTGACTTGCGTTACAGTCTAGGCTTTTTGAAAGAAAACTACAAAATGGCGGCGTCTGCCCAAAGTATTTTTTGTTTGTTTTGGTTTAGTTTTTTGTTGTATTGGTTGGTTCCTGCTCCTGTCTGCTTCTGTTAACTTTTTATCCCATACTGTCCCAATCACGTGAGTAATATTAAAGTCGACAATTGTGTGTCGTCCACAATCTTATGTTGAAAACCCACAAAAGAGTGAGTCCGCGAAAATCAAACAGCAAAGTATCGAGGGACTTCTGTACCTGGAGAAAACCCACGCATGCATGGAGAGAACATGCAAACTGGTCCCTCCACCCAGAAAGACCTCTAGCTGGGATTCGATTCAGCAACCTTCTCATTGAGAGGCAGCAGCTCTACCAACTGAGCCACCGTGCCGCCATTGTAAATAACCATGGTATACAGAAGTAACAGCAGTGTAAAATATATATTTTTAAAAAGCATTCACATAAACCACTACGACATTTTAGAAATTCAAGTTGTTGAAACTCAGCAAACATTCAGTTTGGTTTTGGCCCTACTCCAACTATCCATTAACTTAATGCTCAGGTTTGAACTAATCTCCGTTTCTCCAAATTGAAGTTGTTTAAAGAGCTATCTAAACAATTTGAACTAACTATTTCTGTATTTGAGACTGAGACCATGTATTTATTCTAATTTGTTATGTATTCAATGTGCCCTGTCCATTTATGTTGATCTGTATGTTTTCTGCGTGTCATGAGCATCATTTGAGTGAACACACCAGTCAGCCACTCGTCCTGTCCACCATACAGAGCTTCACTGTCTCCTAGCAACTCGTCAAATGCCTGCGGCCGGCTGTTACCTTTCCGTCAGGACCTGTGTTTTCTCCCGGCTGGAGTGAGGTGACTTTCATGTGTGATGTGTGTTTCAGAGCCTCCCCCCACTGCCTTCTCCTCCTCCTGTTCTTCCCCCCCCCACCCCACTCGTCTGTACTGCTGCTATAGGGGTGTAACATGCAGGAGCGGCCGGGCTGTCGAAAAGCATCGGTTCAGATTCCTGTTCGCTCTACCCCCCGATGGCAATGGCTTTTTGAAACAGGGAAGACTTGAAAGAGAGGAACCACGGTGAGTGATCACTGGATGTGCTGTAACAAGAGAAAATTCTGAGCGCACCGTTAAAAGAGGACACAAGAAGTTGAGAGGAAGAAGACAAGAAAATGCACAACGAGGAAACGAAAAAATAAAAATAGCAACAAAGAGATGAAGTGTTTTGACAGGAGGCGGGCGAGCAGCAGATGAATAAAACAAGGAAACAGTAGCCACCAACTTGTCTGTTAATGTTCCCAAAGAAAAAGGTGTGGAGCTGTGCTCGTCTGACCCAACACGTGCTTTTTAACATGTATTACTGAAAGACTGGTGCTGGATTGTCAGAGCGTTCGGTGGCAACAGACATTTTCAACACTTCATTCACGCTAAAGAGCCACTTCAATAATTCATCACTCATTCTGTGCACAGTGCCTCTCCACAGCTGGCTAATAGTTTTCAACACCCTTTAAACTCTTTCACAAACACACCAAACACACACTCTTTTTCTCTGTTTTTCACACACTCGTGTTTCTGGACAAAGCTTTGTTGTTTAGGCACAAAAAATATCTTTGAATGTTTTTTTGTTTTGTATAAAGGAAAGCTATTTTTATCCTTTATGCTCTACAGTGAGCAGATCAAAACATGGCTGATGTAATTGTATTACCACAGATGTGATGCTTATTTTAGATGCTTGGATTGTAGAGGTTGCTGGAGTCTAATAGTGGCCCATTCTGACCCCATCATGACCCGCGATATACTCAGAGGCCCACTGTGCGCAACCGCAAAGGGAGGCCTTGGAGGGATTTCTGGGCTGCACTGCTCACCATAGTTTGGAAGCGTGAGGTCACTGGTTTTCTTGTGAGTGGGTGTGTAGGCTTATAGCTACGTGTGGGATTTTTCATTGTGCCAGAGGAGTATGGGTTTGGAAAGGCTAATTTGGGTTTATGGGCACTGGGCCCTTGCCAGGCACACCAACTGGTCTCAGACGCCATTTGCTATAGGACGGCCGTAACCTATACGCAAACATGCACCAACATGCAACAAGCCCAACCCCATCTCCTCAGACCATGTTGTTTCCTGCGAACAGTCATTTGTTCAGCGATTACTTCAGCTATGACACATGCTGTGCACTACAACCAGTCTCTGCTTGTGCGCCTCAAGTCAGCTTCATAACTAACTTACTCACTGAGTTTGGGTGTGATGGTCTAAAATCCCTTTACATATCAATGACTCTTCTAGCCCAACAGAAAATGCTCTTCTGAGAACGCGGGGTCGTCGTCGATGTCATTTTATTTTTAAAAAGAAAAACATGTAAACCTCAAATCGACACGTTTAAACCGACTCGAGCTGGTTTTGCTCAGAGAGCAGGGGAGATGTTTGTGCTTTGTTTTCACAGTTTTAATCGACTGAAAGGCAATTTTTTCAAACTCTCACCGCCCCTCCTCCTTTGTTGTTGAAACAGTTGCTCCTGATTAGAGTTCAGTCATGGGCCTTGAAAAGGATGGAGGGCTGGCAGGGGGGGTGGGGGGGCTACAGAGGCATCAGTGACACAAATAGTTTTTCCCTCTCTTCTCCACCCCCC
>NW_023626439.1:0-2930 GCF_014905685.2 Nematolebias whitei | reverse complement strand
GAAGGATCTTGTATTGTCTGACAAATGTTGGCGGTGCGTTGGGTGGGGTTGGGATTCTCACTGCGTGGAGTGAGGTCAACCCACAATCTGTGGAGTCAGTTGAAAATGACTTTTCGTATTTTAAAAGAACTTGGCGTAGTTTGTCTCTTTCTTCATCAGATGTCAGAGCGTCGGCTTGGGCGACCACCTGATCAATCTGTGATGAGACTATTAAGGGTTCTTGCTCCATGGGGAGCTCCAACGAATTATTTTCTGAGTCGTCGGACCTGTCTATGGGCAAGGCACCATAGGTTTGAGGTCCTTGGTCGACATCATTGGTTGAGAAAAGAGCGAAGGGCCTGTGATGGTTTCGTGAAACATACTGGCCCAGCTTCTTGACTCGGTACCAGGTTATCTGGGAGTCCTCCCAGAACTGGAATGCCTAGTTCAAAATCATGAAAATCAGGTTCTGAGTTTTCAGTTTGCGATGACTCATCATCGTTTGTGTGTGAGTTTATCCCCCTTTCGTCCGATGAGGGGTTGTTGGAGGCAATAACAGCAATGTGTTGGTGTGTTTCACCGACATCTGTAATGTTGTCATTCGCGCCTTCAGAGGTAGTAGCGATCAGACCACTACATTGTGCTCCTGGTTGGGTTCCCATTTCAGCGTGTATCAAAATGTCTAAAAACCTTTGCATTTCCTCTGTCTCTTCCGAGCTCAGAGGTTTAGGGCCTTGTTCCTGGGACCTTTGTGGTTTTATCGCCTCGGAACGTTTTGTCCGAGGTGGGGGAGGGTTAGGTACGTCTTTTGGGGGTTCCTCTTCGGATTTCCCCTGATAATATGGGTCCTCTCGGTTCCCATATCCTTGCGTCCTACGCATGCCCCATATACGATAATCACGTTCATCCTCTGAAAGAGGAGCATTTTTGTCCCAGAGTGTACCTTCATTACGTGGTTTGTTAGTTTGAAAATACTGCCTTTTCTCGCCTGTTTTAGGAGGAGGTGGCGTCGCGCGCCTTCCTTCCATTTCTAGGGAGTGGGGTTTAACCTTTATACCAGGAAACACCTCAATGGGCGTCTTATCATGAGAACGTGCCTCGAACACATTCACAGCACACTGTTTAATCTCATTTATGGATTTTTCTCTGAAATTTGCCATAATTTGTACTGACATGCGTTGTACATATTTTGAGCGTTTTAACAGAACATCCATTGAAAGAGGACGTTTCCATGCACTCTGTTGCATGTTTTGTGGAGGAGACCTGTCCAGGTCTGTTCCTACCACTTTATGTGAGGGTGGATTACGAGCAGGAGGTGCAACAACATCTTTCTGAGGTGTTTGTGGGTGACCTGACCTCTGTCCACGGTCTTCTCTGAGTTCCAGACAAACTCGCCCCACGTCAGAAATTTTATTTGTTACTGTAGCTAGTTTCTCCTCACAAGCCTTCAGGCGTTCCTGTGATGTCTGATATTTACCTTGTAAATTCAGACATTGTCTGAGAAATATCGCCTTTTTCTCTTTGCAATCCTTCAGCTTTTTGTTAAGCACATCTATTTTGCTATTCAGCGAATCAATTTCTGCATTTGCATTTTGCTGTGATTGAAACATCTGTTCAGAATGTTTTTTTGTGAGGACTTCATGTTCACTTTTAAATTGAAGGAAGTGTTCTTCAATTTTCTGAACCACCTCTTTTTCACTGTCTACCCTTATTGCAAGGTAATCAGCTTTCTCAACAACCGTATAGAATGATTCTTTAAGCAAAATTGCAATTTTAGCCAGCTTTTCATAACTTGACTTTGTAATTTCTGTAGAGGTCACACTTTCTGCAACCTCCTTCAGATTGTCCAATAACTCTTTTGGGTTCATGCCCTCTGCCTGTTTAAACTGTGAATGTACGGGTGCTGTCAGAAGCGCTAACGCATTCTCCAAGCAGTCCGCCATCCCTTTTGGATCTAAGTCTTTTTCTAACACACCTGTCATGTTTTTCACTGTGTAGCACTTTATCTGTTTAAAACAGTTGCAAGCTTCAGATATTTTACAGGTAAATATTTGTATTCAAGTCAATGAGTTTTCACACTATTTTAGCTGTTTGGGTTTACACAGAAGTACTGTTATAAGTCACTTATTCAAATGTGGGTACCTTTCTGTAGGTTTTACCCCAATTCATGAATATTTAAGTAAATGCTCTCTGGCAGTGTTACTTTTTGTGCTTATTTTCCAACAGACTAGTTACCAAGCTGTTTTTAGTGTATTTTACTCTAAAGCACTGAATTTTTTAATAAACCTGCAATTTTTTCTTTAGTCTCACAGCAATCATTAGTTTAAAACATTTTTTAAACCGTTCTGTTCCAGAAATTTGCTATTTTAAACAGTTACTCATCCACCAAGTAGTGAAAAGAAAAAGAAAATTGATGATGAGGAATAATCAGTCTTTCTTCAGAAAAACTGTTACCTTTCTCCTGCCTGTAACTTCTATTTAAAATTAAATAGGAAGATGTATTTGTTTAGGTGGTAAATAAAATCAGAAAAATCTCTTTTTCCTGATAAGTTTACTCTTATTTAGTGATTTTGTAATTAAACGTGTATTATCTCTCCAGCAAATGAGCAACTTTATCAACTCTGTGAATATTTGTAACTGTATCTTTTAAAAGTTTCTAATTTTATTTTGTACCTTTTCTTAAGGAATTATCAGTGAATAAAATTTTTGGTAAATGCTCTTTGCATAAATACCTTTATAACTTTTAAAATGCAAGATAACAGTGATTATTCAGTTAGAGGAAGTTTTTAACTCAAAAATGCGTTACAGAAATAAAAGAACGTTTAATTTCACTCTTTAAACCTAAAACTGATGTGAAACTGCGATTTAAAGTTTCTCCAGGAGGGTGCAGTGTTTAGCTTTCTACCAGCAGGAGTCTATGACGACTTCCTGTGACGTTCGGTTGACATCCT
>NW_023626438.1:0-2931 GCF_014905685.2 Nematolebias whitei | reverse complement strand
TAATATTTGGGACATTCTTTGATGGTTTGCAGAGGGATGGAGGGGTGCGTGTTTCCTCTTTAGGAAGTTTAAGGAGTATCTCTAACTTCAGGGTCTTGGCCCGCCTTGAGGTCACCGTGCTCCTTATTTGTAATAAATCACCAGCTCCTCATCCGTTGTTCTGGTAACCATCAAACTTGTTTTTGAATGCTCTCACGTGATCCGGTCAGGGAAATGGTATAAAGGAAGTGTGACAGGCAACTTAATCTTCAGAAGTCTTGTTCTGGACCAGCGCGCGGTGCCAGGCAGTTTTGATTGAGTTCTGTCATTGGATCGAAAGGCTTCCCGATCATTTTGTCACGGTGAGAGATACTCATATCAATTTGTGTGTTAAGAGTGTACGAGTGTACATGACTTTTTTTTGCTTGGCTGTTTTTCTTGTGGCAGATTAATAAATGACAAATATTATTCTAGCAAGTTACAGTCTGTGTGTTTTATTTTTCCCATTGTCTGAATATCTGTGCTGATCGTTCACGAACCTTTGATAAAGAATTTCATAATACATTTTTGGCGACGAGGATGGGATTTTATTAAAATAAATAAATAATCCTGAACGACTGCACCATGTTCAAACGAAGGGGAAAAAGTGTTGAAAAAAATGTTGATGTAAATGCGTCTGGACAACAGTCCGTTGAAGTTGTGCCGGGTTGGGAGAAGTTTTCGACCCTGGCTTTGTGTTTAAGAGGCGGTGGGGGACGCCCCGAACCTTGGTGTGAGAATTTAAATGCCGACAAACCGGGTGATGTTTTGACCGCGTTGCAGGCAATAGAGGTTAAAAAGAAAACACCGGTGTCTGGCTTGCAACGCAGAATGTGGGTTTGTGCTACTGCGTGGAAAAGGTGTGTGGAAGAAGTTCAAGAGAAAGAGAAACAGTTTTTACAACAAAAACAGTTGTTATCTGATGTACAAACAGAGTGCATGCTTCAGAAACAACACGTGCAGTTGTTGTCAGTACAATTAGACCGCATGACTAAAGTGGCCGAGGGAGCGGTCGGTCAAATATGCAGGCTTAAAAGAGAGAAAATGAGAAAGAAAAAACGTGATATTTCACCAAAGCGTGTCAGAGCTTTTGTTGCAAAGCTAGATACCGGGTGGGATCCGTCGATTTGGAACGGGGATATTTGGGAGGATGATGAGAAAGATGATGATGATTACATTTGGACCGAGGAAGATAAAAAAGTGAAACCAATTAAAAGGCGCAGACAGGATCAGATAGTCGTACCAGCTGTGAGAGAAGAGCGCAGAGATGCAGATGGAGTGATCATTGTAGGCGCAGATGGTGAACCAATTTATGATGAACGGCCACAGCCTCAGCCTGTTCCTGTGTTACACATGATGACAGAAGATTATTCACATGAGGAGGTGGTGTCCATCATTAAGAAATTAAGGCAACAACAGGGAGAGCCGGTTGACATGTGGCTGGCAAGAATGTTGGAAGAAGGAGCAGTACAGGTGGAGGTGGATGTTGGAGATGCCTCGAGGTTTGCTGGGATGTCAAATGACCCATCCATTAATGCAAACTATCGGGAAATGGCACGCACTCTGACAACAACAAAATCAATATTTGATTTATGGGAAGAAGCAGTGGCGCTTCAGTTTGTCACCCCTTCCAGCTGGCCTCCGATGTCAGCAACGCCCTGGATGACACTTAAAGAATGTGTCCAGAGAATGGTTAGACTTTGTGTAAGAGAAGCAGTTTTGTATTTGGAAACAAAAGATTATCAGGCGAAGCCCGTTCCAAAAGCTATCCGGGATACTTTAATCAGAACTGCTCCTCCACATTTTCGCTCTGCAATGCTTGCTGTGATGATGGGGAGCCCTGACAGCTCGTGTTTGGAGATAAGGTCTCGCATTCTTGAGCTAGGAACTTTGGGGGAGTGGGACAAAAGAGAGCAGCGTGATCAAGAGCCTAGATCAGATTATCAACACACGGCTCGTGGGCCAAAACGGGGCCCTCAGAATTATAGAGGTTCAGGTCAGGGGCCGTCACGTACTGCTTATTGGAATGCACTGGTGGGAGCAGGCGTTCCTAAAGAACAGATTGATGGGCTGCCAACTGGTGCATTAAGGAGTGAATGTCAGAAACGAGGATTAAAAGTGCACTGTGCTGGGGGAGATATGCACCGATTGACTAATATGCTGAGAAATGTGATTGTGTCTGCCTCTGCTCCTCCGCTGCCTCCCCCTCAGCCAGCAGCTGAGCTGAGACACATGAAGGAGGAGGATAAGGATGACTCATCAGAGGAGGAAGGAATGCAGATTCGAGCTGTGAGACAGAAAAAGAAAACACCTAAAAAATCACAGCCAAAGTCACACAGTTCTGATCTATATCCCAACTTGAATGATCTCATGCATTGGGATTAGGGATCAGGCCGGGCCCCAGAGGAAAGAGTATCAAATTGGTCAGTAAATGACATTAGACCACATGTTGAAATTGAAATTTATTGGAATAATACAAATGTACAGAAAGTGGTGGCTCTTGTAGATACCGGGGCTGAGGCCACAATTATCAGTGGGAATCCAAACAGATTTAAAGGTACCTGGGTTCCCCTTACAGGCTTAGGAGGAAATGTGATTTTTGGAAAAAGTGTTACTCTTCCTTTAAAAATTGGAAAAATGCCCATTCAAAAGTATCAAGTTCTCATCACACCGATAAAAGAATGGATACTAGGAATGGATGTGCTGGCAGGAATGACACTTCACCTGCAGCAAGGACGTTTTGAATTTGGAGTACAGCGTCCCCTAGAGGTGAACGCAGTACTAGTGGGAAAGGCTAAAATGCCACCTTTCCCTATTCCTCTGGCATCCCAGGTAGTTACGATGAAACAGTATCGTATCCCTGGAGGACATGATGAAGTGACAGCTACAATTAAAGAATATGTTGAAGCAGGT
>NW_023626437.1:0-2931 GCF_014905685.2 Nematolebias whitei | reverse complement strand
TTCTTTGGTTGGGGGGCTGGGTGTTGAGCTGGGGATTGGGTTGGGGGTCTGGACGATCTCGGGGAGGCTTGGGTCGCTGGTCCGGATTCTGGTCGGTCCTCGGGGCTATGTGCCGGTCCGTGGCCTGGGTCCTTGGTGGTGCGGCTGCATCCTGCTCCTGGATGGATGCACTGGAGCCTTCCTCCCCTGGTGGATCTCAGAGAATGAGGGTGCCTATTGGGGTCAGTGGGGGAGCTGGCCCCCTGGGAGGGCATTGCCACCTCAGTTGTTCCTCCCATCCCAACGTCTTCCTCTACCCACTCCATCACACCACCCCTCAAGCAGGGCCTTGGGGTTCAGGTGCACTACTGAGCTGCGGGGAGGATCCTCCATCTCCGTGGTTCATGGAGACCTGGGCCCCAATTTTATCAAACAACCTAGACACTCGGATATAACATTCTCATGACACATGCATATATAGAGTCTGGAGTGGGCACACGGTGGCATGGTGGAATGTGTAATCATTCTCACCTCCGGGACCTGTGCCCACTCTCATATGTAGCATGTAGACATTTAGGGTTCTGGGCAATGGTTGGGGAGGTGAACGGGCACTGCCTGCTTTCTGGGGAGGAGGTGGGTCTGTGCCAGTCGCCGCCTCATCCCCCCCATTTTAAACGCACTGTATAACAACATGCATCAACATCTTATTTGAGTGGGGGAGGGAGGAGTTGGGTCTTCCAGTTTTCCTTAAACCCTCATTCTCCGTCTGACATTTGGGGTTGGGGTGGGGGGGGGTGGTAGGCTGCCTGGTTGGGGTCTGGGCTGTGGGTGGGTATTGGGCCTTTGGGGGCGATTGGGGGTGGGGCTGGTGCTCTGGTTCTCCCTGGATTGTTTGGATCCCTTGATCGGGGTTCCTGGTTCCGATGGGCAGCCCTTTGGCTGGGGTGGCTGCTGGGTTCTGGCAGGAGGTCGGCTGTGGTTGTGTCTGTGTGGTCGTTGGTAGTACGTGGCGGTGGTCGGGGGAGTGGCTTCACTTCGACGGAGTGCTGGCTGGTCGACCACACATGACATTCACGGCGTGGGGTGCTGTGTGGGTTGGGGTGTGGGGGGGGGGGGGGGTGCATGGGTGGCATGCCGGGGCTTCTCCGGGCCTATGGTGTGGGGCTTTAGGGATGCATTGGTGCGCTGGGCCGGCCTTCCTCAGCTGCTGCTCCCTGCATCATCTCTGGCCCCCGGCCTGGGGCCGGCTTGCGGTCACTGTTGGGCGGGTGGGGTGCATGGACGGCCCGACAGAGGCTCTGTCGGGCTGTCTCTGTGTGCCTATTTGTCTCAGGTTGGGTTTTGGGTGACCCCCCTCTCTTGGATCAGTTTTGGCCCCCCATTTGGTGGGTCGTGCTCCCCTCCGGTGGTGGGCCCCCATGCCGCCGGTGCATTGGCGGCTCTCAGCAGCTGGGGCTGGGCGGTGGCGTGTGTGCGGGCCCACCCTGGTGGCTGCCTGCAGTGGCCTGGGTGCCCTGGCTCTGTCGGGCCTCTGTTGGGGGGTGGTATGACCTCGGGACTCAGGGCTTGGTGTCCATGGCCGGATCCACTCTGGAGGGGCGGGTTGCCAGCGGGGCCTGTTGACTCGTCGCTACGGCCTCCTGGGGGGTTCTGCATTGTGGTTGGTGGGGATCGCCTGGAGCTTCCCTTTGCTTCTCTCTCTGGGGGGTGCGGGTGTCCCTGTTGGGGGACTACCGGAGTTCCGGGCTTGGGGGCCGCTGTGTGTCTGTGGTTCCAGTCTTCCCTGTGTTACCTTCGTGTCCTGTGTGGATGGGTTTGTGGGTCCCCACATCCACTTTTGAACATTTTTATGGAGAAACCTTATAAGGATAATCATGCTCTCACAGGTGTTTAGATTCAGGTGTTTATCAGATACACACTCAGTTGGGTTGTGGTGGCCATCAAATATATATTGTATTACCATGTACTGTATAAAATACTTTCTAATGATGTTATAAGTATCATTATATAAGTTGTTTGTTATTGTGGTTTCTCGGTTTTGTCGTTTTTTTGTTTTTTTTCCCGCAGGTCTAGAGGCAGACTTCAATGATGTTGATTTGTGTTCTCTTTATCCCGCTCTCTCTCTCCTCTATTCCTATCTCCTTCTTTACATTTTAACTCTTCTCTCACTTTTCTGCTTTGTTATCGTCTTTGCTTTCCGTCCCCGTGTCCATTACATCTGGAACAAACCCAAAGCATATTCTAATAAAATTTAATTTATATATCAAGTGGAGCATTAAGGTCAGCCATAATGCTCTGTTTGTGAAAGTAAATCTGTTGGGCATCACTTTGACACTCAGACAATAATTCTAAGTGTCACAATGTCAGACAGGTGTAGTGGACACGGCCTCCGACCAAAACCTGCCTCTGAGGACCTTCATGGGACAGGAACTGTTATTTCATTGATTTGAATCCAGAAATACAAATTAGCTCATCGAGAGACTGTCTAATTGTATCCTGAAGTAATCAATTGAAAGAACACTCTTCTTTTATATTATCATCACTATTTTACAATATCTTGATAATCAAAAGTGTATTTAGTTCATACCATTTCTAAATGTTGAAGTGAACCACTCATTTTAAATCAACTGTGAAACAGTATTGTAGATGAACATATACGTGAGATATATTCATCAATTAAACAGATTCTTTCATTTTTCTGGACTGTATAATGTACGTGCATTGAATCTAATAAAATGTGGACGGAAACGTTAATTATCTTTGACTCACCAAGACAGTGGGTCATTTATTAACATAATCAAGTTTAACACATCACACATTTACATTAATTGGCAAAATATGAAAAATAACAACATGGCTAGTTTAGCAAACTGTACAATTTTGATTATCCACACGGCGGTGGATGAGAACTTTACACAGACATTTCTAAAATATCTGGAGTGATTTCTACTT
>NW_023626436.1:0-2931 GCF_014905685.2 Nematolebias whitei | reverse complement strand
AAAAAAACGAAGTCCAGATGACATGATTCAACCTTTTTTGTTGTTATATACCTGGATGACTGAGAAAACAAACTTTGTGTCCAGATGACCTGACTGAAAAATGTTGGATTGTATACCTGGATTATTGAGCATGGACTTTATTGTTATTCAGTCACTTGATTGATTCATGTAGTTGTAGCTTTTTTGATTTTAAAGTCCTGATATCAGAGCTAGAGAAACACCATTTTCTGTCCAAATTCAGTGAGCTGAAGGAGCTGAAACTGACTTATTAAAGTCAAAAGAAGCATAAGACTTGCTAAAAGCTAAAAGAAGCAGAAAACTAGCTAAAAGGAGCAAAAAGCTAACTATGACAAAAAGCTAAATGTTAGCTAAAAGCTAAAAGACAAAAAACGCAAGTGATAAACTGTAAGGAACAAAAAGCTAGCTAAAAGTAGCAAAACCTTAGTTAAAAGCTAAAAGTCACAAATGGCTATGTAAAAGTAGCAAAACCTTAGTTAAAAGCTAAAAGTCACAAATGGCTATGTAAAAGTAGCAAAAAAGCTTAATAAAAGCTTAAAAAGCAAACCACTGTCTAAAAGCTAAAAGTAGCATAGAGCTTGTGTCAAAGTGTCAAAATGCTAGCTAAACATGAAAAGAAACAAAAGGCTAACTAACTAAAATCTAAAAGTAACAAAACACAAGTGAAAAACAGCTAAAGGTTAGCTAAAATCTAATAACAGCAAAAGAAGTAAAAGTAGCAAAAGGCTAGCTCAAAGATAAAAGTATTCAATTCAGAACCTAAAAGTATTTTAATACAGTAGGTAAAAGAATAAAAAAATCTAGCTTGTAGCTAAATGTAGTAAAGATAAAAGTGGTTGATTATAACTAAAACCTGAAAGTAACTTAAGACAAACAGAGAGCAAGTTTGCTAAAGCAGATTTCAAGGAGAACAATGTTTTTTTAAGGATTTGAACAGATCTCCATGTGTTTATAAGAGCAGATTGTTTGTAAATAAAGTTAAAATCATTTGAAAATGATCAAAGTTATAAAAAAATAAAAACTTACAGCATCTATTTCCTGAATGAGGTGAACATTTTGATATATGAATGGTTAAAACAGCAGAAGTTGTTAAGAGTGTATGAGGAAAAAATAAATTAAACGCTGAATCAGCATTCAATATTTTCCTAATCCGTTGGTTTAAGGCTGCTGTAAATCACTTTCCATGTTGTGATGAAAGGTTTGAACCAGTTACTCTGCTCCGTCTTTAAAACATTATGACGGGAATATCTCCATGTTCCTTTCAGCACCAGAATATGACTGAGTTTAAAGTGTGCCCCACCACATTAAACTGGTGGGCAGAAACTGGGCTGGGTTCTCAACTCCCACATTAATATGCTCCTAAATTGGATTTCTTCCATTTCTCAGGCTGCCATAAGAACTCTTATGACCCTTTCTTACCAGCACACACATGCAGATCCTCACTCCCTGGAACAATATGGCTGAATTCATTTCTCTAATATGGTCTAAGTAAATAATAATAATAATAATAATAATAATAATAGTAGGAGGAGGACTAGGTTCAATGAAACCTCATTTTAACATAATAAATTAAAGACCTAGCGTTCCTTGAAGCATGGCGCCCGTCACCTTTCAAACCAGAGTTTTAGACCACGATCATCTTATGCTGAGAAATAAAAAAGTTGAAGCCGTTTCGGTCAAACCTTCAAGTGTAATCTCGTGCAATATCACCAGAAGTCACTCTCAGAGCTTGTTGTGAACTTACGCTTTAGCTCAATAGCAGTAAGTCTGACTGAATTACGGGCATTTTTGTGTTAGGTAATCACAATTAGATATGGCGGCCATCTTGAACTGAATTGACTCCAAGAGTCAAACATTTGTAGTCATACATCCAGCGATTACTTTCTGACAGTTTCATTAAAATCCACCCAGTGGTTCATGAGATATTTTGCTAACAGACAAACACAGTTGACTCTTGATGGTAATTGGCAAAGTTTAAAAAAAAAAAAACTTGCACAATCTCTTAGCGCCCAGAAAATAAGTTGAGGATGAGTCTTAGCTACTATCATACCAAACTTTAGGTCAATATTTGTAAAACTGACAGATTTATATTCATTTTTTTTTTTTTTCTAACTTCAGTTGGCTGTGGTGGCCATCTTGAACTAGGTCGACTCAGAAAGTTAATGAATTGTACCTCTACATCCAGTTTTTTACTTTCTGTAAGTTTCATTAAAACTTGTTCAGTGCTGCATAAGATATTGTGATAACAGACACGTGAGCACACAGACAGAAGAACAAACATTATCCCTCGTCTTTCAGTGGTGGACAATAATAAGGCTTAGACACGAGGGCTCTGTGGAAGTTTGACACCACTGGTGCTTTAAAGCTTCTCTAAAGGAGCCAATCGAGGCCTGGTGATCAAATAGGCATTTGTTTGTTTATGTGGTGGTTAGTGACGTTCCAGTATAAGGTCATGGAAGCTGCTCCTGTGGTGATGTATTTATTATTGATTCCCTTCCTGGCGCTGTCTGCGTGTTTAATGGGCGGGCCAAGCTATTAACCGTAGGCTCTATTGACGTATTGACAGACGTGCTGGGAGAGGAAGTGCAAACAGTAGCGAGCCATCATGGCCATGTGCTTACCCTGGAGACACAGAGACCACAGGGGCTTCAAAACCAATTCTCATGACTTTGGCTTAGTTTGTTCCAACTCTGTTTTACTCTCCTAGAAACATCCATCCATCCATCCATCCATTAATCCAAACATCCATCCATCCATCCATTAATCCAAACATCCATCCATCCATCCATCCATTCATTAATACAAACATCCATCCATCCATTCATTAATCCAAACATCCATCCATCCATCCATTCATTAATCCAAACATCCATCCATCCATCCATTAATCTAAACATCCATCCATCCATCCAT
>NW_023626435.1:0-2931 GCF_014905685.2 Nematolebias whitei | reverse complement strand
TATATATATATATATATATATATATATATATATATATATATATATATCTCAAAATGCTATTTCAGTCACCTAAAATGCAACTTTCTGTGACCCATTTAAACTCTGAATGATGTTTCAAGTGTGAAGAAGGCCTGAGCTGAGGGTCGAACGGAGGCCAATGCTCAGGCCAACACACAGGGTTACACAGAGCTCCAAAAACATCTGGGTTTTTTCACTCTTTTGACCAAAATTTGATAGTTGTGAATGTGGAATTGTTATTCCAGAATCAGATTTTGAGCACAAATCACAACTAGGGCTGTATACCGAACCGAGGTTCTTTTAATACACTGACCGAACTGCGTCGGTCGGTGTATGGATTGAAACGTCACTCTTTTTTTGGTGTCAAGTTTCGGTATTGGCTGTAACGTGTCACGTGGTTTCAGCACGCCTGCAGGTAAAACACAGACATATAGCAAACAGACTACGTGTTTACACCCAGAGCTGTATAAAGCTGCCATATAGCTGTACGTCTATGGTGCTTGTTAAGCCCACAGACGGGGTTCACGTGTGCAGCGCGTGTGTTGTCGAACGGCTACGAGCAGAAAGTTGCTCCGTGTTTGTCTTCATGGGGGACCGCAGCCTCCCCCCTCCTCTTCTCAGCGTTAAAGTCAGCCTGTGAGTGTTGAACAGCCTGATTCATTATCGCCAAAACCGGACTCTTCATCAAAGAACTCCGAGGACGGAGCTGTGCCTGAAATTTCAGCTGGTAAGTTTACGTTACTGCAGCTTAACACGTGCATCGCGGTGAGTTAAACTAGAATCCATGTAACACTAACTTTAAGATATTAGTGTGTAGCTTTATTTTATCTACGTAGCTAGCTAAACTCAGAAGCTAACTAAAGAGTGACAGTAACAGATAAAGCTTAGCTTGTAAAAATGTGCTCATTCATCCGGTCAAGTGTTTAAACAGTTCACTAATGTTCACTGTTTGTTAATGTTCTCCTCACAGGAGCCTCTGACCCTGATGTGAGGAGGACAGACAAAAGAAAAACGAGATGGGGGCCACAGGACAGTCACAAACTTTGTTGTTAAAAGTTTGCTGCCTTTTTCTACAGTGGAGGCTGCATGGTGGAGGAAAATAAGCTGTAAAGGATATTGTTGACCAGTTAAACCTTTATCGCGCAGCCTAGACAATGTTTTTTGAGCAATAAAAACACAACCATGTTATTGTTGATGTTTTTTGTTCTGATGTCAATTAGGGAGATGATAAGAACCCTAAATCCCAGAGAACCACAGAGAAGATTCAGGACCAGTGACCTGCTAGTGGAATGTGAGGGACACTATGCCAATGCTATCAAACTTGACAACCAGGTATCTGTGTGTGCAACAAGCATCATCCACACCCTCAGAATGAACATTTTCTACTGCTGGAGACATCATCAGCCAGGAGTGGGCTTGTTTGTGTCCAGAGAAAGCAGACATGTTGATTTTTCTGAAGAAAAACTGTTAAGTGAAAAGGTCCTCAGTGTGTAGCAGTGAGCATTAGACACTGACGTGTCACTGGTTTGAAACTGGTCTGTTGACCTGAAAATTATTTGTTTATTTTTATGTAAGAAAACTGCTTGGAATAGAAATACCAAAGTTAAAAAATAAAACTCATGATTTGTACTGTAATGTGTAAAGTAATTATATTCTCTCTGGGTTGAACGCAAGAAGATGGATAGGAGAGGTTGTGTAGACCTGGCCTGCAATCTATTGAAAATTTATTGAATATCTAAAATACAACTCAACATCCAAGCAAATGTTGAAGGTTTGCACTTTGATATTCAACTAATGTTTAGATTTGTAGGATAATTTCTGCTATTTTTCAACTTTTAAGCACCTTTTGACTACATGTGCTTAAACAACCAGCAAAGGCCTAGTGAACTACCAGGATTCTCAGCAGCTAACAAGCAGTAAAAATGGCTCCAAACTTGACAAAAGACATGGAAGAACTTAAACTATCATTGAATGTCATGTCAGAAGAACTGAGCAAGGTGGTGAAGCAAAAAACAAGCCTGATGCGTTTGATTGGAGAATTTCAACAACTGAAAGCAATTATTAAAGAAAATGATGAGAAGATTGAAGAGCTGGAAAAAAGAGTGGAGGACCTGGAACAGTACAGGTCCTTCTCAAAAAATTAGCATATTGTGAAAAAGGTCATTATTTTCCATAATGTAATGATAAAAATGAAACTTTCATATATTTCAAATTCATTGCACACCAACTGAAATATTTCAGGTCTTTAATTGTTTTAATACTGATGATTATGGCATACAGCTCATGAAAACCCAAAATGCCTGTCTCAAAAAATTAGCATATCATGAAAAGGTTCTCTAAACAAGCTATTAACCTAACCATCTGAATCAACGACGTAACTCTAAACACCTGCAAAAGATTCCTGAGGCTTTTAAAAACTCCCAGCCTTGTTCATTACTCAAAACCACAATCATGAGTAAGACTGCCGACCTGACTGCTGTCCAGAAGGCCATCATTGACACCCTAAAGCAAGAGGGTAAGACACAGAAAGAAATTGCTGAACGAATAGGCTGTTCCCAGAGTGCTGTATCAAGGCACCTCAGTGGGAAGACTGTGGGAAGGGAAAAGTGTGGCAGAAAACGCTGCACAACGAGAAGAGGTGACTGGACCCTGAGGAGGATTGTGGAGAAGAGCCGATTCCAGACCTTGGGGGACCTGCAGAAGCAGTGGACTGAGTCTGGAGTAGAAACATCCAGAGCCACCGTGCACAGGCGTGTGCAGGAAATGGGCTACAGGTGCCGCATTCCCCAGGTCAAGCCACTCTTGAACAAGAGACTGCGTCAGAAGCATCTCGCCTGGGACTGCTGCTGAGTGGTCCAAAGTTATGTTCTCTGATTACAGTAAATTTTGCATTTCCTTTGGAAATCAAGGTCC
>NW_023626434.1:0-2932 GCF_014905685.2 Nematolebias whitei | reverse complement strand
GACCCTTACGCACAGCGATTGTTCCAGATTCTCTGAATCTTTTGATTATGTTATGCACGGTTGATGATGATAACTTAAAAGTCTTTGCTATTTTACGCTGGATAACTCCATTCTGGTATTGTTGCACTATCTTTCTGCGCAACAATGGTGGAATTGGTGATCCTCTTACCATCTTGGCTTCTGAGAGAAACCAACACTCTGAGAAACTCTTTTTATAACCAATCATGTTGTCAATTGACCTAATTAGTGTTAATTGGTCTTCCAGCTGTTCGTTATATGCTCAATTTCCTTTTGCCTGCCACTTATTGCTACTTGTCCCAACTTTTTTGGGATTTGTTGACAATGAAATTTTGAATCAACATATTTTTCCTTTAAAATGTTACATTTACTCAGATTAAACTTTTGATATGTCATCTATGTTATATTACGAATAAAATATTGACATTTGCCATCCCCACATCATTGCATTCAGTTTTTATTCACAATTTGTTTAGTGTCCCAACTTTTTTGGAATCCAGTTTGTATTAACATCAGAAGGAACCACCTAAGATTTATGAGGACAATCAGGGATTTATAGTGTTAGCAAAGAACCCTGTAAACAGACAGAGATGTAAACATGTTTATCAAATATCATTTTGTAAGATCAACAGGCAATGTGGGGAATTTAATATTGGAATATTGTTTGAGAGATTTGATGGTAGTGGATGTTATGACAAAGCAAGCAACTAAAGCGAAGTTGTTAAAATTCGTAGACTATATGTTTGGAGTGTAAACGTATTTGAGTTCATTCAAAGCTGACAAAGTGAGCGCAAGTGGGGGTGTTAAAATATGTATACTCTCATTTGTACTTTTTTGTATTTTATTTTGAAAGTGCAGTTCCTGTGCTTCCTGTATTGAGCGTATATAAACACAAGAGTTTAATAAAATTTCCCTTCTTTTTTTAAATTTTTTATTAAACCTTTATTTAACCAGATAAAAACCCATTGAGATCAAGACCTCTTTCTCAGGGGTGACCTGGCCCTTTTGATGAAACCAAGAAAGCTGACGTCGTGTGTTTATTCCTCGATCCCTTTTTACTGGCATTTCTTCATTATCACGCACATTCTGCTGGAAGAATCATCTCTGTTAAAAGTGTTTACTTATGTAAATGTAGATGTTTAACATCCTGTTAAAATACACCAGAATGCAGGAAATGGCATCTACTTTATTCAAAATTTTATGGGGGAGAACCCCCAGACCCCCCACCAGTGTGTCCACCCCACATTATCAATGCTTCTGACATCAAAGGTACAAAATTATGTATTTTATAAATTATGAAAGACAAAAATAGAATGATTTTTTAAAGATTTTAATACTTTCTAAGAACTTCTTGAGGAAGATTTGTTTCTGTGGATTGTTTTCTTCACTTTTTTCACTTAGCTTTTTTCACGTCACCAGCAGAGACCTCCCACTGGCTCACAGGAAAATCAGCACTGAGGAATATACATCAGAACTGGCATCCAGAAACAGATTTTTTTCCCCAGAATCACCACCAGACATACACACAGTCTTCATTCATCATTTCCCACCAACCAGGTGCAGATGAAAAGATGGTTTCTGTGGAAGTCCAGTCCTGTTCAAGTTCTTTTATCAGTGCGTTCCTTTCTGCACCATCTGTGTGAAGCGGTTGGTGATGCTCAGGGTCGTATCAATGAATCTCTCAACGCAGTTCACCAGGCACGTCTCTGTCCGGTAGTCCAGCTTGGAACTTGGACTGTCCACACACTTGTCCCAGCAGACGTCAGTGAACGTGTGCACCTGGAACATACATCAACGGCTGGTGAACAGACGAGACGGAAAACGAAGAAGCTCTCAGTGTAATGAACAGATACAAACGCTGGATTTAATACAACTTAGAAACGCCATTTAGGTTAAACTGTGTACAGTAGAACAGATGTGGGCAACTTGAGGCCCGAGGGCCAAAAGTGGCCCTTGGCCATTCTGTACAAGGCCCTTAACATCTTAACACCTTTTAAGTCATTGTGTTTACATACCTAGACTGAACCTTAATTATTTAGAAACACGAACATACGTTTGTTTTGCATATTTCCGCTAACATGTTATGTTATGATATGTTATGGGGGGGGGAGCAATGCCAGGAGGGGCACATGTGACTTCGGGGAACATTTTGCGGCAGGTAGTACGTTGTTTTTTTCCACCATTCTCATTTTGTCAGGGTGCGTTCGGCAACTGTTTGCTAAAATCCAACAACTCTCAGTCTTACTAATAATAAAGTTATTAACAAATATGTTTGTCTTGTCATTTGGGGAGCCATGCTCGAGCTGTGTCGCTTCCCTCTGCTGCTGAGAAACTCAGCAGGTGATACTTGTCACCCCAGCGCGCATGCGACAGAGTAACCTCAAAGCGAGAGCGTTACCTGCCCCTCTTCCTCTTTAACAATTTTTTTTTTTTTAGATCTTTAGTTTGTCAAAGCACAATTTTTATTTTATTTTTTTAAATACAGAAGTAATGTTTAATAAATGTTAGGACTCTATTTTTTGCTAAGAAGTCCTCCGCTCTGGACGCATTTCACCCACAGCACACATGCGACAAAGAGTCTAAACTCAAAGCGAGAGCGACACCTGCCCCCTTTTTCTTCTTTCACGTAGACAACATTTTTTAGTTATATCGATGTCAAAGCACAATTCTGATTTTTTTTTTTTATTTGTTGTAAAAACAGATGTTTAACAAATGTTAATTCTTTGCTAACAATATATATTTTATGTCAATGAACAACTTATCAGGTTCTTCTCTTGTGAGCGCGTTCAATGGACTGCTCCTCCCCCACCTGCCAACCCGCTTGCGCTCTTTGCCACTTCTCTGCTGTTGCTGCTCTGAAGACTAAGTCCAGGTCCAGCTAAACATTGAGCAGAAGCTGAGAGCTGCAGTATCA
>NW_023626433.1:0-2932 GCF_014905685.2 Nematolebias whitei | reverse complement strand
AGATATTTACAGATTAGGCATTTTATTGCCTCATCCACTCCAAAATTTCCTGACAAACCTCTTGATAATGTAATCGATGAGCTGATGTCTTTTGATCCAACAAAAACTAAAGCAGTTACTTCTTTGATAAAGCTGATCTCTCATTTAGATTCCCAATCCTCTGTCATAATTAAACAATCCTGGGAGCAGGACCTTCAAATTACAATGAGTGAAGCAGTTTGGGCTGATGTTTTGAGGAAAATTCACTCATCTTCAATGTGTGCGAGGCACTCTCTTATTCAGTTCAAAGTGGTACACCGGGCACATTTGGATAAATCTAAACTGGCTAAAATTTACCCTCAAATTGACCCTATATGTGACAGATGTAGGTCGGAGGAAGCCACATTAGTGCATATGTTTTGGAGTTGCCCCAAGATACAGATATACTGGGCTGGTATCTGTGAAGCACTCTCAGCTGTTTTAGCAGTCCATATTACCCCGAACCCATTTATGCTGATATTTGGGATTACTCCTGAAGGATTAAGTTTACCTACGGGAGGAGGGAAGGTAATCGCTTTTTCAACTCTTCTGGCGCGTCGTTTAATTCTTCTTAGGTGGAAAGATGCTGCTCCACCCACAGTGTCAAGCTGGATAAAGGAGGTACTAATTAATCTAAAACTAGAGAAAATCAGGTGTGTGATGAAGGGCTCTGAAAATAGATTTTATAAAACTTGGAAGTCTTTTATTACTTTTTTCAATGAACCCTCGACACAGGTCCAGGAATAACACGCTCTTAGGATTTTGGCTGAACGTAGACCCATAAATCTTGATAATGATGTTTGAACTGTTTTAATTGTTTTTGTGACATACCTTGTAGGGGACAGTATTTACTGGGGGGAGGGGTGCTGGGAGGGGGGAGGGGTTCTTTGTTGTTTTATATATATATTTTTTTTTTTCTTTTTCTTTCTTGTATGTATGTTGTTTTTATTTGTTTCAATGTGGAAAATTAATAAATATATTAAACACTAAAGTGTATTGAAGTTATAATTACTTTAAAATCCACCGCTGAATTTACACAAACTTGGTGAAAAACATGATTTAAATGTGTGGAATTAAAGGAAATATAGGTGAAACGTTGCTTTTTTGTAAACTAGTGAACACCTTTTTTTTACGCGCACACATGCACGCGCACACATGCACGCGCATGCGCGCGCACACCTACACACATCATTGTGTCCACCCCACATTACGGATGCTTTTGACGCCCTTGGAATCTCCTTAATATCTGGGGAGTCACATAGTTTGAGGAGGTGGAAAAACTCGTCCATCATGTCCTCTGTAGCTGCTCATCTTAACTTCAGATTGAAGGAGGAAGCCACTGTGTCCACATAATGTCATGTTACCTTGTGGAGCAGCTGGTAATCCTCTGTTGCCAGTTCCACAAGGAACGGACAGGACAGCCTGCTGCGTTATCTTGTGAGCTGGTTATTCTGTCATAAGCTGAGGTTTTATGGTCAAACCCAGTGGTACAGGCAGGAGACTGAAGAATCCAGGATTTAAAAAAATATATAATTTATTTAAATGAACAAACACGCTAATGTGGTAGCAAAAGTTCACATCAGCGGGAGATCCTTGGAAACACAGGGAGCGAGGTATGAAAAGACAATGACCAGCTGAAGAGGACGGCTCCTCTCTTGTGGAACAAACTTCCAGTTACTGTCCATGAGGCTGACACATTGTCCAGTTTTTGATAAGTCCTATAATTAGTTTTGACTTGTTATGCTGTCTTAAACTTAGACTACTAGAGGACAAATTGACCTCATTTACTTAAATTAATTGTTATAGTTGAATAGTTTTCATTTGATAATATTTATATCTTAACATGCAAGGGTGTCAGAAGTTTCCGTAATGTAGGGGGGACACAATGATGTGTGTAGGTGTGTGCCCGTGCACGTGTGTGCGCACGTAAAAAAAGGTATTCACTACTGTACAAAAAGCAGCATTTCACCTAGTTTTCCTTTAATTCCACACATTTAAAACATGTTTCTCACCAAGTTTGTGTAAATTTATCTGTGGGTTTTAAAGTAATTTTAACTTTAATACACTTTAACACAGAGCGTCAGGTCGGCACTATTTGTCTTTAATGAGAAATAAAAAACATCACCACTGGACATTTTTACTTGTGTTCAACTCTACTCATCTAAATGATGTTTCTCATGAAGCTTGAGGACAATAAGGTGTGGGGGTTTAAAGACATTCCAACTTTAATGCACCTGAACACACAGCGCCTCTTACACTTGCAGCGTCTCTTACACCTGCAGCGCCTCTTACACCTGCAGCGTCTCTTACACCAGCAGCTCTCTTACACCTGCAGCGTCTCTTACACCTGCAGCATCTCTTACACCTGCAGCGTCTCTTACACCTGCAGCGTCTCTTACACCTGCAGCATCTCTTACACCTGCAGCGCCTCTTACACCTGCAGCGTCTCTTACACCTGCAGCTCTCTTACACCTGCAGCGTCTCTTACACCTGCAGCGTCTCTTACACCTGCAGCGTCTCTTACACCTGCAGCTCTCTTACACCTGCAGCGTCTCTTACACCTGCAGCGTCTCTTACACCTGCAGCGTCTCTTACACCTGCAGCTCTCTTACACCTGCAGCGTCTCTTACACCTGCAGCGTCTCTTACACCTGCAGCGTCTCTTACACCTGCAGCGCCTCTTACACCTGCAGCGTCTCTTACACCTGCAGCGTCTCTTACACCTGCAGCTCTCTTACACCTGCAGCGTCTCTTACACCTGCAGCGTCTTTTACACCTGCAGCGTCTCTTACACCTGCAGCGCCTCTTACACCTGCAGCTCTCTTACACCTGCAGCTCTCTTACACCTGCAGCGTCTCTTACACCTGCAGCTCTCTTACACCTGCAGCGTCTCTTACACCTGCAGCGCCTCTTAC
>NW_023626432.1:0-2932 GCF_014905685.2 Nematolebias whitei | reverse complement strand
AAACTTCAGAGGAGCTGCAGGAGAAGCAAGAGGCTCACATGAGACTCAGCTGCTGAGCTTGGTGAGTTTCCTTCACTTAGTTTGAGCCAAAATGATCTGTGCACATGTTCATGCAACTTTTTATAAATATTAGCACGCATTTCCTATATTATATATATCCATAATGCTGCGTTAAAATATACTTAAGCGTATAACTTTAATAAAACTCGGCATGGCGGAATCTGACTAAATGTACGAAAAAAGATCTGAAATTGTGAAAAAGATTCATGAATACTGTTTTATTATCTTTAAGCACAACTGTACATGGATAAAGTGCTCAGTTTTTGTGCGTAAAACGTGCGTAAAAGACATGTTTATAAACATATGGATGTATTTTTTTAGGCCCCAAACACGGACTGTACTTTGAAAGGAATGGAGCACCTGGAAAACCACACCGCGGACCCCCAGCCCCTCCTGCTGCACGCGCAGAGCCCCGTAGACTCCCGGGCTGACAGAGGCGACGGGGACGCGTACCTCTACATCCTGATTGTAATGTCTTTCTACGCCGTGTTCGTCTGCGGCATCATGCTGGGCTACTTCCGCTCCAAGAGGAAGGAGAAACAGAGGGTCAACGTCTTCACGCGCCTCGTGCACGAGCTGGAGCAGCGGGAATGGGGCGCCCTGCCCACCAAGAAGCACAGCTTCTCCTCCCCCACAGCGCAGGTGTCCCTGCTCTGCGGTAACCACGGCAACCACTTCGGACATCCCCGGTTCGAGGGACCGCTGCTGCCTCCGTTGGCGTGCGCGCTGTGCACGGAGCAGAGCAGCGTCAGCTCCCTGTGCTCCTCCGCGGACACGCGCGTCACCATCGAGGAGGAGGCTGATGGGAGCGCGGGGGAGGAGCAGGAGGAGAGGGGGGCCCAGCCCGACCCGAACGGAGACGACTCGGCTGATCTGTCTCCTCCAGAATGATCCACACATCTGCCAAGTGCAAGAACTCAAAACACCAGCTGGAGGTGAACTGAGGAGGCCCCTAGGAGGCCCCCTGTTGATACAGGGGCCCAAAGAGGACAATCAGCTGCCAGGAAGCTCCGAGTTTGTTTTTACAAATCTGCAAATAAACAATAAGATCTGTGAGGGACAGAGGGAGGAGGCGTCTGCACTAAGACTTTATGCTGCTCTCACAGGAACAACACAGATGTAATGTTCTGCACCTCTCAAACATGTTTCCATCCTTTGTGTTGACTTCCATCCATTTCTGTACCCCAACCCCCAACTAACTCCCCAACACCTAAACCAAATCTGACGTTCCACCATATTTGGATCAGACTTTGGTCTCCATAACAACCACAGTCCAGGCACCAGGGGCGTCAAACTCTGCTTTGTCCGAGCCAAGGGCCAGTTTCAGTTGACGCATTAACTCAAGTCAAATACTTGTTTGCAGGTTCATCAGTTTGAGTTTGACGTTCTCTGTTGCTCTTCCCACATCAAAATGAAAGATTACTGAACATCCAACTTTTTCTGTCTTCAAAGAAAACTGTCCTGAGAAGTCTGCACCAAATGAAATATTTTTCAGCTTCTTGAGCAAGAAGAGGAGCGAATAAAATATTTTACATCTTGGAGGGCCAGATAAGATGTTCACAGGGGCCGGATTTGTTCAGCGGGCCTTGAGTTTGTGACATGTGGCTGTAAGTGGCTGCACGTGGAACTGTTCCTGCTGTTCTTTCACAGAACATGATACATTCTAATGTTTGACGGCAGAACTTAGATTAAATGTGCACTTCTGTTAACATGAAACTAGACTTAACCAGATCAGTTCAGATACGTTGTGATTTTACTGTCTGTGTAGGGATTAGGCTGATTTAGTGGTGAGCGACCCCTCCCTCCTGCCTCCCCCACCCCAGTTTGTGCTGATGACTCATCCTGCAGGAAACTGAATCAAAGACTGGCTTTTGGAGCATTTTTCTCTCCTCTCAAACTGAACTCGACTGGCTGGGACCTACCCGGACTGGAGAACTGAAACACGCCTGGAACCCACTTGAAAGGCTGATCGGTGGCCTCACCATGACGGACAGTTCGCCGTTCAGACACACATCAATGAATTCGGTTTACTTGATGAAAGCAATGCACTGTAGGCTACGTGTGGGTGTATGTGTCGCTCCGACAGGTACACCACGAACGGAAACTTTGTAGCATTAAAGGAAATAATAAATTAACTTCAAATGAAACAAGTTGTTTTATGTGACTGAGTTGTGTCATCCCACCAGCAGAGGGCAGCATCATGATGGTGGCTGCTAAAAGAGGAAAGTTACATGAAGATATTTTAAATCTACCAAAGGTTTGTGTATGGAGTCAGATATTTAGCACGGTTATGTTTCAGAATAAAACAAAGCTTTGGTGGTAATTATAAAAGTTGAGTTAACCCCCTTCACATGTTTCAAATATTTTCTTTGTGAGGAGGTCTGAGGTCAAACCAGGAGGCCCTGGATTCCTGAAGTGCATCTGCAGACCCATCAGTCTGAAGGAGCTCAGAGACTGGAGGCAAAGACCAGCAGGTGATGCTGTCAATCATCTGAGATCTCATACTTCTGCATACTTTGGGCTATTTTAGTCATTCATAAATCAAATCATTTGGTTTATTCAGGAAATGTCTTCTGCGATTTATGGTTTTTAAAACTTTTATACTTCTAACCTTATTTTCACATCCATCATCTTCCTTCTTCTGTGCCACCATGTCATTATTTACAGGCATTTTCTCTGTTGACAGTCCACTGAGATCTCTTTAGCTACAAAAAAGTAACTAAATAAAAAATAGCAACTGGATTACTTTTTGGAGTTGAAGATGTTTCACTTCTCTTCCTGTTTTCTTTCCAGCTACAGGCCAGATGCTTTGGATTAGTTTGAAACTGTTCTGGACTTGTTGGGTTCTGGACAACAGGATCTGCAGCAGTAC
>NW_023626431.1:0-2932 GCF_014905685.2 Nematolebias whitei | reverse complement strand
GGTATAAAAGGAAGTGTGACAGGCAACTTAATTTTGGGAAGTCTTGTATGGACCAGCGCGCGCGGTGCCATGCAGTAATTTTGATGTGATTCTTCTTTACCTGGGTCGAAAACGACTTCCCGGCCAGTGTCACGGTGAGAAGTTCTTTCATATCATTTTGTGTGTTAAGAGCGTACGAGTGTACATGTTTTTTGCTTGGCTGTTTTCTGTGGCAGGTTAATAAATGACACTTATTATTCCTAGCAGTAACAGTCTCTGGTGTTTTATTTTTTTCCCTTGTCTGAATATCTGTGCCGATCGTTCACGAGCCCTTTTGATAAAGAATTTCATAATACATTTTTGGCGACGAGGATGGGATTTTATTAAAATAAATAAATAATCCTGAACGACTGCACTATGTTCAAACGAAGGGAAAAAAGTGTTGAGAGAAATGTTGATGCGAGTTGCATCTGGACAAAGAGTCCGTTGAAGTTGTGCCGGGTTGGAAGAGTTATCCAACCCTGGCTTTGTGTTTAAGAGGTGAGGGGGACGCCCCAAGCCGTTGTGTGAGAGTTTAAAAACAGAGAAAAAGTTGATTCAGACGCCTGAGGAGGCGTGAGCTGAACGGAGGAAAAAGTTGATTCAGACGCCTGAGGAGACGTGAGCGGAACAGAGAAAAAGTTGTACCGGGATGGGAAGAAGTCCTATCCCAGTTGTTTTTGTTTTTTTTGAAGAGGTGGGAAGAAGCCCATCTTAGTTGTTAGAACAATTTTTCTGAAAGCAGATAGTCCGAGTGTTGTTTTGACCACTTTTGCAGGCAATAGAGGTCAGAAAAGATGGCACCAGTGACAGGACTTCAGCATAAAGTCAGAAAATGCAATCACAGGCTCAATGGAGCAAACAAGAATGTGAGGACCACCTGCTTGTTGAATGGACGGCTCGGTGCTCAGTTTGTGAGAATAAGCAGGGCGGTGGAGCAGGTGTCCCAGTTGCGAGGAAAATTTAAGAGAAAGAAAGAAAAATGTGTTGAGGAAGTTCAGGAGAAAGAGAAACAGTTTTTACAAGGAAAACAGTTGTTATCTGATGCGCAGACAGAGTGCAAGTCAGCACAGCTAGACCACATGATTAATGTAGCTGAGGGCGCGGTCGGTCAGATATGCAGGCTTAAAAAGAGGAAGAAAGAGCGTGATGTTTCGCCGGAGCGAGTCGGAGCTTATGTTGCAAGGTTGGCTGACGGATGGAATCCGTCGAGTTTAATATCACAACCCACAGATGCTCGAGTTTCGAGGCTGTTGGACAAAGGTGGAGGTCAGGTAATGAATTCAGCGCATCGAGTCAGAGCTTTGCAAGACTCGAGACCGTTGTTTGAAGTTTGTGTAGAAACAGCCCGACAGATAGCATCGGATTGGTCTGATTTACAGGGTCATGGGGTGACCGTAGGGGAGTGCGAGCAGAGATGTGCTGAGGAATGCGCTCGCTGTGCGTTCACAGAGAGGAACACAGAGCTGAAAACTGTGAAAAAAATCATTTAGCCAACCCATGGGTCGTGGGCCGAGAAGGGACGGCCAGAAAAACATGCAGGAACTTACTCGTTCTGCTTTCTAGAGGGCATTAATGCAGGCAGGAGTGCATGCAGCTGAGATGAATGATGTGTCAGCAGAAGAGCTGAGGGCTGGAAGCCATTATTTGGATTAAAGGGGCAAAAGTAGGGTCCAAAAGTTGACATCAACCCTCTGAAAAGCAGATATTGTCAAACATTGAACATCAAAGGTCCAGAATTAGAGAGCCCAGATTTTGACGTTAAATTAAAAAGCCCCAAAACTTGAAGGTGATATTGATTTTAAAATGCCAAAGGTCAAAGGAGAAATTAAGACATCTGATGTTGCCATTAAAGGCCCAAGTATTGACATTTTGGGCCACTAAGGATGTATTAAAATGCCTAAAGTCAAGATGGTTTAAGGGAAAAAGGGTGGATTTGAAATGTCTAAAAATAAATATGTTGTTTGGATGTGTTAAGTTAAGCTGGTTGTTTGGAAGGAAGTGCAACATATGTTGTTTATAAATGGTTTACCTGCAGCTATAGTTTTGACAGCATCTAAAAACAACTCTAGAAGTATCCAAAAATATCTGAGATAAAAAGAATTTCACCATCTTGTTTTGCAGATGTTTCACATTTAAAGTGAAAGTTCAGCTCTTTTCAAGAGGGGTTCTGTGGAAAAAGTTAACACCTCAGTTTTGAAAACTGATGAGTTAAACATTTTGAGTGGGGCCAAGACTAGAAGAAGGATTTCTTTTTAATAAATAAAGTTAATTATTGACACTTTTTGCATGAAGTGGTTATGTATGAAGAATTGTTTGATTAGTTGTAGAACAAGACAGATGATGAAACTGCAAATACAACGATGTGAAGCATGCAGCATTAGAAGAGAGAGGGTCACAATAGTAAAATGCAGGGACAAATAGGGGAAAAGGGGCCATATCAGATCTGGCAAACGGATTTCATTGGCCCTTTGCCATGTCACAGGGGTGTAGATATGTATGTACAGCTGTAGATACATATTCAGGTGTGTTGGTGACTCATCTTTGTAAATATGCAAATCAGACATCTACTTTAAAATGTCTTAGTATGATGAAATAATTTTATGAGGGTCCCCTTCAGATACAAACAGATAATGGGACCCATTTTACTGGAAAACAGGTGAAAGACTGGTCTGCTGAAAAACATGTTGAATGGATTTATCATATTTCCTTATCACCCACAAAGCTGCTGGGCTGATTAAGAGAATGAATGAACTGTTAAAAAAAAAAAAGAAATGCTGAAAGACATGACTTAACAAATTGGAAAATGAATTTGACACAGGCTGTTTTTAAAATAAACAACAGGCCAATTGCCCCTGGGGTTACTTCAATGAACAGAATGGTCCAGGTGCCAGTCACACCTGACAAAGAACCA
>NW_023626430.1:0-2933 GCF_014905685.2 Nematolebias whitei | reverse complement strand
TCATTCTGACCAGATTAACGAGCTAACAGCTAATCCAAGATCAGCAAGACTATTCCTGTCGTTTCTTAAAACAACTTCGATGTTAGAAATCTTTATATTACTGCCAAACTCACAATATTTGGTTATTTTAGCAGAAATGTTGTGATTGTCCTGCAGGAAGTGCCCCAACCTGCAGAAATATGAAGTAACACACAGTTTCTGCTGTTTGTACAAATATTTTGTGAAAACTGTGAAACAAGGTTTTAAACTGATGTTCTCATGATTTTATTTATTTATTTCACTGGAGTGGTAATAAAAGTTAAAAACACGACATCATCTACTACAACATCAGGTTTTTGCTCAACATCTGTAAAACTGACTCAGTTGTAGCCATGTTTGTGTTTTCTAAGCTCAATTATCAGATTAACTCCTACAGTTAATCTGTTGTACGTGTACATTCAATTACTTTCTGAGAGTTTCATTAGAATACATTTACTGGTACATGAGGTATTTTGCTAACAGACACACAGGCAGGCTAATATGAGTGAGTGGTGGTGCTAAAAAGTTCATAGTAACACAGCAGAGGTGTTTGTCCCTTGTTGATGTGAATATTTAGATTTGAATCCTCTTTATTTGTCTCTAAGATTATGGAAGCATCAAAGTGATGCATGTAGAACAGAAACTAAAGGTTCTGACATGTTCTCAGTCTCCAAGAGCAGCTGCACAACCTGAACATGTGCAGCTGCTCTGGCCCCAGTCCTTTGTTGCAAGCCTCAAGAGTTTGATTCTCATCATTCCACAACATGACATGCATGAGGAGGAACCAAACAGTTCCTGAGCTCCTCTTATGTCAGCATTTAAGAAGTAAATAAGAAAATAAAAACTAGGTCATGAACTAAAAAGTCAGAATAATCAATAAAAAGTAACCCCTCCCCCCTTACAGACACGTGCACACGAACTTGAAGCAGCAGTCCATGTATGATGTCATAAAGGGATGAAGCAGTGTAACATGTCAGTGCAGTCTAAGTGTAGATAGTGCACGTTATAGCTGTGCACGAGGTTCCATTCAGTTGTGGGCTGTGGCAGAGTTCCTGAGTGTGACGGCAGCTGGAAGAAGCTGTTCTTTAGCTGCTTGTTCTGGCTCTGATGCTACACAACCTCCTGCCAGAGAAGAGTGGGGCAAAGTGGAAGCATTTAGTAACTTTCTGTCCACTTAACAAACGTCTGAACCAACGGAGATCTCTACAGGATGAAAGTGTCCTGTTCTCACTGCTGTTTCCAAACAAAATTGTGTTTCTCCAACTTGTTTTTATTGATTCATTGTTCAGAAGCAGCGGAACATGGATCTGTTCAATGTTTCTCTTCAAACACTTCAACCTCATCAACATGAAACAAGTGAACAGCATGAAGCACACCAAGTTTAGAAAGCAGGAAGTGATTGTGAAGGTGAAGACAGAGGACGACTCTGTGGGACATCCAGCGCTCCGTCAGACCTGGTCCTGGACGGAGTGGAGCGGCTGTTTGGACAAAGCCAGAGAGTGACAGGAACATCCAGAGGACAGATTACATTTCATTTCATCACAGCTCTCAGATGCTGCAGTGATGACAACAACAAGGAAGACAGCTTCTTTACTTTCATGGACATGATTCATGTCTTTTCTCTTATTTGGACACTTTCAGACACTTGATGTTGATTTATTTTCTCACACTTCACCTGCTTCTCTTTACTGCTGCCAGAAAGGAGAATGATGAAGTGATGTTATTTAGAAGAAAATGTCTCGCTCACTTTTCTTCATGTCACTGCCACAAGTGACAGCAGCTCTCTGCATGTGCTGCATCACTTGATTTATGTGACAGGAGGAAAGGAGAGGTGTTTGTGAACTCTTCAAAGTGAGCTCTCGTCCAGTGCTCCCTCAGCAGGAGCTCTAAGCCTTCCTTCTTCTGTTCTCCTCCATCCTGTTGGAAGCTGCACACTATTGACTTCAGCTCACATGTTCTCTTTGATTCAGACTCTGCAGGTTGGACTGGAAATCAAAGTCAAAGGTGACGTGACAGGAACAAGTTCTGGATCTGCCTGTTGTAGTAAAGAACATGTGTCAATAAGAAACTAAACATTTCACTAGATTTGTGCAGCTCATGATCCCAAACATTTATAAAATGATCATTACAGTTTGATTTGTAAAAGCTTTCCTAAAGGAACAAATCTACAACCACTGGTTGATGCTTGAACACTTTTATAAGCTCTAGAATGATTCTCAGTCATAAATAGACGTCACATTCAAAGCTCTGGATCAGCTGCTTCAGTGGCTTCAATCCCCGGGTTGGACCGGGGCTCTTTCTCTCTGCACTTTGTATGTTCTCCTCGTGTTTGCGTGGCTTTTCCCCGGGTACTCCGGTTTCCTCCCACAGTGTAAAAACATGCATGTTAGGCTGCCTTCAGGCCCAGGAGGACCATGCAGAGAGATCTGTGCTCTCAACGGGGTTTGCCTGCTTAAATAAAGCTTCATGAATAAATCAATAGTTTGATCACATTTCAGTCAGTTGGACATGAAGACACATTACATCATGTTTTATTTCTGCTTGTGGGCTTCTGTGTCTGAGAGTCTTTCTAATGGAAACAGGATCAATTCTCTTCAAGGTCCTGTCACATCCAGTTTTCATGATCAACACAAAAGCGTTCATGGAAAGAGAACATTACTGATGTATGGCAGAATAAATTCACGCAGCTCACATGAACAGTTGTGGAGATATTTGCATGTGCAGTAACGGAGAGATGACAACGCCTGCATGGAAACACATCATTGCTACAACAGCTAACACACACAGGAGCACACAATCTGATGTTTCTTCACATTATTCACAGTCACTATTAAAGAAAGATGAAGAAGAGTCACATCTTGTAGAAACAAAGATTTTTAAACACTTCTTCCTCTTTGTTGTCACTTCCTGTTTCA
>NW_023626429.1:0-2933 GCF_014905685.2 Nematolebias whitei | reverse complement strand
GCACGTTCTCGAAATGCGTGGAGACGGCTCTGCAGTCGTTACACATGTAGGAATGAGAATTTTTTTTATCTGGACGATCTGCTCTTATTAGCTCAGTCCAGTTAGAACACTGTTGCACAGACCAAAACGCTAGTGTTCCACCTGCTAAACCTGGGGTTGTTATAAACTGGAAAAACTTCCGTTTGTCCATCTCAGATGATTGTTTATCTGGAAGTGGAGCTAAACTCAACTACAATGAGAGTTTGTTTATCACAGCTGAAAGCCGAAGCTCTATCAGTTCAGCTCCTCCGTGACATACCCAGTTCCGCCGTGTCAAACCCTGCAGCATAGTGACAGTCTGCCTGTCATGCGACTCCTGGGATGATGTCAGCGGCCCACATCGTGATTCCGCTGGGCCTACTTCACATGAGACGCCTTCAGAGATGGTTCGCCCACCTGCGCGTACATCCTGTGCGCCAGAAGAGGTGGATTATCTTTGTGCCCCCCTCCGTGAGAACCGATCTGAATCACTGGGGAAACCCTCCCATTCTATCAGAGGGAATTCTCATCAGCAGGCCTATGTCACACGTCTCAGTTTTCACAGACTTGTTCCTGTCAAGCTGGGAGGAATGTGTCTGTCCCAAGCAGTGGGAGCACAGTGGCTGGACCACGTCGCTTTACATAATGTGCTAGAATGTTTCACGGTCTGAAATGTGACTCAGCATTTGCCCCTTGCTGCGGGATCAGCATGCTCTGATCCACACAGACAACAAAGTGATGACAGTTTACATAAACCATCAGGGAGACATATGCTCAGCCCAACTGTTATGCATCACGAAACAGCTATTGTATTGGGCACACACAAAAACCTGCTCTCCATCAGAGCAGTGTACATTCCCAGCATCCTGAACAAGCGAGCGGATATTATGTCGAGGTTCGGTCCCCACCACAGAGACTGGAGCCTCCATTCCGAGCTTATTTCTCGGATATTGGAGCAGGTTTGGCCGAGCAGCAGTGGATCTGTCCACCACATGGGAGAATGCCCATTGTCAATTATGGTTCTCAATGAGCTCACGAGACGACACACCGTTAGGAGTGGATGCCTTCGCTCACAGCCCGTGGCCAAAAATGCTCCTTTATGTGTTCCCTCCAGTCCTGCTGATATCACGGACCCTGGACCGTGTCCGGGAGGAAGAACCGTCAGTCATCCTCGTAGCTCCCCAACGCATATGCGCTCCGTGGTTTCCGAATCTGTAGCGACTGATATCGGGTCGGCCGTGGAAACTGCTGTGGGCGGGCACACTCCTCCAGGCAGCAAAAGCGATCAGGAGTTACCCAGAAATAGGTCAGCATCTTTGGGTCTGTCCGCTGAACAGAACCGTTTAGAAAAGATGGGCCTCCCATAAGATGTGGTGCATACGTTCAGGGCACACGAGCTGCTTCCACCACAATGCTGTACACATCAAGTGGACAGTTTTTTTCAGCGCTGGTGCACAGAGAAAGGCATGGAGGCCATCTTCTGTCCACTACGTGGCATGCTGTCCTTTCTGTAGCAGCTGATGGACAGCGATCTAGCATTCAGCACAAATAAAACGTGCTGCAGCTATTTCTTCCTGTCACGAGTGCTTCGGTGACAGAACAGTTCTTAATCACCCGTTGATGAAACATTTCCTGAAAGGTGTATGGAGACACAGACCAGTGTCACGTCCACTAGCTTCACAGTGAGACCTAATGATGGTCCTCCACGCTCTGATCAAAGCTCCTGCTGAGCCTTTAGATCAGGTTTCACTTAAATTTATGTCATTAAAAACAGCCATGCTATTAATTCTAACATCAGCAAGAGAGTGAGTAACTTAAATTTCTTTCATTAAAACAGCCCTGCTGTTAGTTCTGTTGTCAGCAAAAAGAGTGAGTATTTGCTCTCTCTGTCGCTCCCTCATGTCTCAGAATTCAAGCTGACGGCAGTTCAGCTGTACTGCGTTTTAACCCTGCTCTGAAAAACATCACAAGCTCATTCAGATCGAGAGTGATAACCTTGGATAGGTTTTATCCTCTTCCTCATAATTCTGAGGAGGAAGCAACATCTCACCTCCTTCTGTCCCATGCACGCATTTTTCATGTTACGTGGCGCAAATGGCTGCACTGCGCCGCTTTCAGCGTATGTTCATGCATTACTGGGACAGCTCTTCAGGACACCCTCTATCCACCCAGCGCCTCTCACACTGGTTGAGTGAGGCCATTTCTGAAGCTTACAGTTCATCTGGACTGGATCCTCCAGAGAATCTCAGCGCATTCCACCAGAGGGTTTTCATCCTCCATGGCTCTGCATGGAGGGATGACAGTGGAGGATATTTGTATGGCGGCTGCCTGGTCATCGCCATGTTCAATTATTCGTTTTTATCTACGTGATGTTTCTACTTGCTCCATGACCCATTCTATTCTCAGGGTTCTGACAGAATGATTATTTGTTTCCTGGAGCCTCACTTTTGAGCTCACACCTGCCTGCATGCAGTCGTAGTGTGAGATATTTATTATCAGTCACAAGTTCATGACTGCTGATTTTATTGTTATTAACCGGTTCATCCTGAAGAGCTGTTGGTCTGCTCTGTTTATTGTTACACTGTTACAATTCATATCCTCCGTTGTTCCTATTCACAGCAGCAGGTCTGCTATCTCAACATGTTTTTCCTCACCAGAGATCTTCTCCGGTACGCTCCTGCACATGGAGCATGTAATTACGCCGCACTTAATTACACACACAGAAGGCTGAGTGATGAAATGGTTTTTTTTTTTTTTTTTTGTGCAAGCAGGTGGTTCATGTTGTGTCTAAATGGACCCAGTGAGGCATAGACTTCGCCTTTAACCCACTAGCGACAGCTTTAAAGGGCTATGCCTATACTAAATATAATAATAATAATAATAATAATGTCATCACAATGTCAGCACTGTATGTT
>NW_023626428.1:0-2933 GCF_014905685.2 Nematolebias whitei | reverse complement strand
GGCAACCACGATCAGTCCTCCTTAGGAAAACAGCAGGTGGATCTCATCAGGGTAATAGAGAAGAGCTGTGGAGAGAGTGAGTGCAGCCAAAACCAGGGATCCTACAGAGCCCCCCCCCAAGAACCGCCTCTTGGCGGTTTCCACCTCTTTTCAGGGTGTTCCCTAAAAAAGTCAGAGATGAGAGTGGGGTCCAGGATCCGTGACCGAGGAACCCATGAACGTTCCTCAGGACTGTAGCTCTCCCAATCTACCAAATATTGAAAACCACGGCCCCGACGTCTCACATCCAGAAGGCGTCGGACCGTGAACACAGGGTCGTTGTCGATCAGACGGGGGTGGGGGGGTGGAGGGAGGTCGGTAGGAGGGTGTAACGGACTGGTAGTCACTGGTTTCAGGAGGGAGACGTGGAACGTAGGGTGTAGCTTCATGGAAGCGGGGAGTTGCAGACGCACAGCAGACCTATTTATCACCTTGACCACAGGGAAGGGACCAATGAACCGTGGAGCCAGCTTGCGAGGAGTGTCCTTGAGGGTGATGTCCCTGGTGGGCAACCACACCTTCTGCCTGACCTGGTAGGCGGGTGCCTCAGTCCGATGTTTGTCAGCGAACCGTCTGTTTTGTTCGACTGACCTGGAAAGGGCCCTTTTGGTGACATGCCAGGTCCTCCTGCAACGCCTGATGTGAAGGTGTACGGAAGGAACGCCCACATCCACTTCTTGTGAAGGAAACAGAGGGGGGGGGAGTACTCCAGTGAGGCTTCGAATGGAGACTTCCCTGTAGCAGCGGACACCTGAGAGTTATGGGCGTACTTGACCCATGGTAACTGTTGGGACCAAGAAGATGGGTTATTGAGAGTGACACACCTTAGCATGGCCTCCAGTTCCTGATCGCACCGCTCAGTCTGGCCATTAGACTGAGGGTGGTATCCCGAGGACAGACTGGTAGAGGCGCCGATTGCCAGGCAGAAACCTCTCCAGACCTATGAAATAAACTGGGGACCCCTATCTGAATCAATGTCCACAGGGATGCCGTGAAGGCGAAAAACGTGTATAGTTACCAGTTGGGCTGTCTCCATAGCAGAGGGGAGCTTAGGAAGAGGGATGAAATGGGCAGACTTGGAAAAACGATCAATAATTGTGCATATGGTGGTGTTACCATCGGAGACGGGTAGGCCGGTAACAAAGTCGAGGGCGATGTGGGACCAGGGGCGGCTGGGGATGGGAAGGGGTAACAACAGCCCCGCCGGAGGTTGATTGCTGTGTTTGCTTCGTGCACAAGTAGGACAAGCTGTGACGAAGTTCCTGACATCCTTATCCAGGGTGGGCCACCAAAAGTGAGATTTGACGAGATGCAGCATGCGGCGGATACCTGGGTGACAAGTAAACTTTGCAGAGTGAATCCAGTTAAGTACCTTACTGATGGCGGAGGAAGGGACGAATCTCCTATCCTTGGGGCCAGTACCCGGGTCTGGTTCAGTCTGCTGTGCATCCCGAATAACTTTGTCAATATCCCACGTCATGACGCCCACCGTGCAGGATGAAGGGAGGATGTTGGCGGGAGTATCGAGTTTTTCAGCCGTGACGAACTGCCGTGAAAGGGCATCTGGTTTCACATTACGGGACCCTGGAATGTATGAGACAGAGAAATGAAACCTGGCAAAAAACAGTGACCATCGTGCTTGCCGAGCATAGAGTCTTTTTGCGTTTTGTAGATACGCCAGATTCTTATGGTCAGTAAGGACAATAAACGGAGACTCGGCTCCCTCCAACCAGTGGCGCCACTTTTCCAATACCATCTTTATGGCCAAAAGCTCCCTATCCCCAACATCGTAGTTGCTCTCGGCTGGGGAGAGGCGTCGAGAGAAAAAGGCGCAGGGATGAAGCTTGTTATCTTCCACAGATCTCTGAGAGAGAACAGCCCCCACCCCAGATTCGGAGGCGTCCACCTCCACCACGAACTGTCTGTTGACATCTGGGTGAGACAGAATGGGAGCCGTTGAAAACAGAGTCTTGAGATCAGTGAAGGCCTTCTCTGTCTCTGGAGGCCAACTAAACCTCCTGAGGGAGGACGTTAATTGGGTTAGAGGGGTAGCAACTTTACTGTAGTTCCTGATAAAGCGCCGGTAAAAGTTAGAAAACCCCAGGAAGCGTTGGAACTGTTTGCGTGTTGTGGGAGTGGGCCAGTCCACTAAAGCTTTTATCTTCTCTGGGTCTGACCTTACCTGTCCTCTCTCAAATATGAACCACAGGAAGGAAACTGTAGAGACGTGAAATTCACATTTTTCTGTCTTGACATACAGACGATTCTCTAGCAGTCGCTGTAAGACAGATTTAACATGATGAGTATGTTGCTCCTGATTTTTGGAATAAATCAGAATGTCGTCTAAGTAAACAAAGACGAACACCCCGAGAAAGTCCGAAGCACATCATTCACCAGAGTCTGAAATATGGCAGGAGCGTTTGTTAAACCAAAAGGCATGACCAGGTATTCGAAGTGGCCCATAGGAGTTTTGAAGGTGGTTTTCCATTCATCTCCCTGGCGTATGTGTACAAGGTGGTATGCATTTCTGAGATCTAATTTGGAAAATACTGTTGCCTCCTGAAGTTGCTCATAGACCGAGTCAATAAGTGGGAGGGGGTACTTGTTTTTAATTGTGATCTGATTGAGCCCTCGATAGTCTATACATGGCCGTAGAGACTTATCTTTTTTGGCCATGAAAAAGAAACTGGCACCCATGGGAGATGTGGACAGACGGATGATTCCACTCTTTAAAGAAGCCTCAATGTACTCCATCATAGTTACTCTTTCCGGACCAGAGATATTATACAGCCGGCTAGTGGGTAGCGGAGCTCCGGGTAACAGTTCGATGGCGCAATCGTATGGCCTGTGGGTAGCGGAGCTCCGGGTAACAGTTCGATGGCGCAATCGTATGG
>NW_023626427.1:0-2933 GCF_014905685.2 Nematolebias whitei | reverse complement strand
GGGGGTCGCTGGTGCCCATGTCCAGCAATCACTGTGCGAGGGGCGGGGTACACCCTGGACGGGTCGCAGGTCCATCACAGGGCCACATATGCCCCTTTTCCATTAGTACCGGTACGGACCGGTACAATACGACTCTACTCGGTACGGTACAGGTTGTGTTTCCATTATGCTTTCAGTACCGGTTCCAGTGGGCGGGGTCTAGAATCCAACATGCATTACCAGATGGTGGCGGTAGTGCGCCATTAAGCTATTGTACTAGTCACCACTGAAGTGTTAGAAGAAGACGACCATAAAACAAAATGGAGGGTATCGTGGCTTTGTTCAACGTACTTCTCAGTCTGTGGCTTTTTAAATGCCGTCGAAGACAAGAGAGTCAGAAACGGCTTCAGGAAGCAAGGCAAAGAACTCTGGAGAAGTACAGGAGAGTGTGGGAAGCCCTAGAGTGTTACAAAAAAGAAGACAGGAGGCGAGCTAAACGACGTGTGCGGGTAAGCTAAAATGCTATGTTGCTATTGCATGCAATAACATTATAAAAGCCGAGCGTAAAAGTACATAAATGTTGATAAAATACTGTTTAGTAATACATATGCCGTGTATGTGTTTCAGATGATTCGGCTGCTAAATAATAATCGCAGCAGACCTACAGTGTGGGCGCATAACAGAGCTACTCAGTGGTGGGACGTTATTGTACCTGGTTTCACAAACAGTCAGTGGTTGAGGAACTTCAGGATGTCAGAACAATCATTCATCTACCTGTGCAATAAACTACGACCGGCTCTGGAGCGACAACATTCAACTTTCCGCCAATGTGTGTCATTAAAGAAGAGGGTGGCAATTGCACTGTGGAAGCTGGCAACTGGATCAGAGTACAGGAGTGTCGGACATCTTTTTGGCGTCAGCATCACTACGGTGTGTAGATGTGTGCAGGAGTTTTGTGCTGCAGCAGAAACATTGTTGGTGCCAGAACAGATCCGTTTTCCTGATGAAGAGAAGTTCAGAGAAATGGCCCTTTACATTGAGAACCGGTGGGGGCTCCCACACTGTGTGGGTGCTATTGATGGCAGTCATATTCCCATCATAGCACCACAGCACTATCACACTGATTACTTTAATCGAAAAGGTTGGCATTCCATCATCCTGCAAGCTGTTGTGGATGGAAGAGGACAGTTCTGGAACGTGTTTGCTGGATTGCCAGGGAGCCTGCATGATGCCAGGGTTCTGAGACTGTCCACGCTGTGGGAGTTAGCCACGAGAGGAAACCTATTCCCAGCTCATTTCAGGACCATTGGCACAGCGACTACTTGCTACTACGTCCTGGGTGACTCAGCTTATCCATTGCAGGACTGGCTGTTAAAACCATTTTCTGACACTGGAAGACTAACAGCAGAACAGCAGATATACAACCAAAAATTTTGCAGTACACGGGTTGTTGTTGAAAATGCTTTTGGTAGGCTGAAGGGAAGATGGCGTTGCCTTCTTAAAAGGAATGACTGTGATGTTGAACTTGTGAAGTCCATGGTGCTGACCTGCTGCGCTCTACATAACCTGTGTGAAAGTCATGGAGAGATGTACGAGACCGTACTGGATGAACCTGATGCAGAAGCAGCTGCCCAGCCACCCCGCATGGCTGTGACACAGGAAGTTGGGGAAGGAAGAGATGATGTCAGAAATGCTCTTATGGAGCATCTCATGATAAATCATTCATTCTCATTTGATTAACTGTTCAAAATAATCCATATTTGTACATATTTTTTCTTTACCTGCATGCCTTTAACACATCTTTGTAACATGTGTCGTTGTTGATAATAAAAATGTATTACAATATCTTGTATTTTGTTATGAACAGATGCGATGCACTACAACAAGGTTCAGTTCCAGTGTGCTGTCATCACAGAAACTGCTTTTAAGAGCAGCTGCAGATTTAAAGAACATTATTGTTGAATTTCTCCTTAAATCTTAAGTTTTGTGGTTCATAAGAAAAACCCATAAAATAATTGTACTTTCTATATACTAATTAATTTATATTTATATACCATTATATCGATATATATTACTTTAATAAAATGCTGTATTTATTTAACATTAATGTGTATTATATTTAACTTTATATTACACGTAAACTAATTACAAACAGCATTTTTTGTCTCACTTTTCATCTTTACAATACAGGTGGTCATATTTTCACTGGAAAAACTGAAGTAGAAAATTTTTGTGTGATGACTTCATCCTGGAACAAAAAAAGACTAATTTAATAACAGTAAACAAATTATAGAAATCTTTTCTTAGGAATCATAAAATCTTAAATGTATAAAAGGGATAAATGTCAAATTTGCATAACCTTCACTATGAACGTAAAGAAAAATATTGTAAGCTTTTAACATTGACAATTATCATGCAGACACAGGACATAAGAAACAAGTCTTTTATTTGAAAGTAATGAATGTAAAAAAACAAAAAAGTAACTACTGGAACAAAATTACTACACTAAAAACTACTGAAAGTACTACTATCTACTGATTATCAATTCTAAACTGTCACACAGGTCTCATGGCACGCACAAGATCTCCCAGCACACCAAGGAAGGCTTGATTGAAGGCTTGGTTCTGAGCAGCCTCCTCCCTTCGCTGAGCTGCTTCTTGTTCCCTTGCCTCGAGTGCATCAGCGTGAAGAAGACGAAAGTGTCTCTCACGCTGCTCCCGGTCCTCTTTCTCACCTTCTTTCAGCGCCATAATCAAAGCCTGGTCTTTTGAAGACAATCTACTGCGTCTCTTGCCTAGACAGAAGAAACGACAGGTGGTTAATCATTAGACACTGTTTTTTTTAAAAGCAGAAAGGTGCCATAACTGAACAAAAGGTCTTTGTTGTTAGCCCTACAAGATCAATTTTTGTGACTGTACATAATGAAGCAAGCAATGAATTTGAAAAGTAATATA
>NW_023626426.1:0-2936 GCF_014905685.2 Nematolebias whitei | reverse complement strand
CTGTTAGCAGTGTGGTCCTGTTAGCAGTGTGGTCCTGTTAGCAGTGTGGTTCTGTTAGCAGTGTGGTCCTGTTAGCAGTGCGGTCCTGTTAGCAGTGTGGTTCTGTTAGCAGTGTGGTCCTGTTAGCAGTGTGGTCCTGTTAGCAGTGTGGTTCTGTTAGCAGTGTGGTCCTGTTAGCAGTGCGGTCCTGTTAGCAGTGTGGTTCTGTTAGCAGTGTGGTCCTGTTAGCAGTGTGGTCCTGTTAGCAGTGTGGTTCTGTTAGCAGTGTGGTCCTGTTAGCAGTGCGGTCCTGTTAGCAGTGTGGTTCTGTTAGCAGTGTGGTCCTGTTAGCAGTGTGGTCCTGTTAGCAGTGTGGTTCTGTTAGCAGTGTGGTCCTGTTAGCAGTGCGGTCCTGTTAGCAGTGTGGTTCTGTTAGCAGTGTGGTCCTGTTAGCAGTGTGGTCCTGTTAGCAGTGTGGTTCTGTTAGCAGTGTGGTCCTGTTAGCAGTGCGGTCCTGTTAGCAGTGTGGTTCTGTTAGCAGTGTGGTCCTGTTAGCAGTGTGGTCCTGTTAGCAGTGTGGTTCTGTTAGCAGTGTGGTCCTGTTAGCAGTGCGGTCCTGTTAGCAGTGTGGTTCTGTTAGCAGTGTGGTCCTGTTAGCAGTGTGGTCCTGTTAGCAGTGTGGTTCTGTTAGCAGTGTGGTCCTGTTAGCAGTGCGGTCCTGTTAGCAGTGTGGTTCTGTTAGCAGTGTGGTCCTGTTAGCAGTGTGGTCCTGTTAGCAGTGTGGTTCTGTTAGCAGTGTGGTCCTGTTAGCAGTGCGGTCCTGTTAGCAGTGTGGTTCTGTTAGCAGTGTGGTCCTGTTAGCAGTGTGGTCCTGTTAGCAGTGTGGTTCTGTTAGCAGTGTGGTCCTGTTAGCAGTGCGGTCCTGTTAGCAGTGTGGTTCTGTTAGCAGTGTGGTCCTGTTAGCAGTGTGGTCCTGTTAGCAGTGTGGTTCTGTTAGCAGTGTGGTCCTGTTAGCAGTGCGGTCCTGTTAGCAGTGTGGTTCTGTTAGCAGTGTGGTCCTGTTAGCAGTGTGGTCCTGTTAGCAGTGTGGTTCTGTTAGCAGTGTGGTCCTGTTAGCAGTGCGGTCCTGTTAGCAGTGTGGTTCTGTTAGCAGTGTGGTCCTGTTAGCAGTGTGGTCCTGTTAGCAGTGTGGTTCTGTTAGCAGTGTGGTCCTGTTAGCAGTGCGGTCCTGTTAGCAGTGTGGTTCTGTTAGCAGTGTGGTCCTGTTAGCAGTGTGGTCCTGTTAGCAGTGTGGTTCTGTTAGCAGTGTGGTCCTGTTAGCAGTGCGGTCCTGTTAGCAGTGTGGTTCTGTTAGCAGTGTGGTCCTGTTAGCAGTGTGGTCCTGTTAGCAGTGTGGTTCTGTTAGCAGTGTGGTCCTGTTAGCAGTGCGGTCCTGTTAGCAGTGTGGTTCTGTTAGCAGTGTGGTCCTGTTAGCAGTGTGGTCCTGTTAGCAGTGTGGTTCTGTTAGCAGTGTGGTCCTGTTAGCAGTGCGGTCCTGTTAGCAGTGTGGTTCTGTTAGCAGTGTGGTCCTGTTAGCAGTGTGGTCCTGTTAGCAGTGTGGTTCTGTTAGCAGTGTGGTCCTGTTAGCAGTGCGGTCCTGTTAGCAGTGTGGTTCTGTTAGCAGTGTGGTCCTGTTAGCAGTGTGGTCCTGTTAGCAGTGTGGTTCTGTTAGCAGTGTGGTCCTGTTAGCAGTGCGGTCCTGTTAGCAGTGTGGTTCTGTTAGCAGTGTGGTCCTGTTAGCAGTGTGGTCCTGTTAGCAGTGTGGTTCTGTTAGCAGTGTGGTCCTGTTAGCAGTGCGGTCCTGTTAGCAGTGTGGTTCTGTTAGCAGTGTGGTCCTGTTAGCAGTGTGGTCCTGTTAGCAGTGTGGTTCTGTTAGCAGTGTGGTCCTGTTAGCAGTGCGGTCCTGTTAGCAGTGTGGTTCTGTTAGCAGTGTGGTCCTGTTAGCAGTGTGGTCCTGTTAGCAGTGTGGTTCTGTTAGCAGTGTGGTCCTGTTAGCAGTGCGGTCCTGTTAGCAGTGTGGTTCTGTTAGCAGTGTGGTCCTGTTAGCAGTGTGGTCCTGTTAGCAGTGTGGTTCTGTTAGCAGTGTGGTCCTGTTAGCAGTGCGGTCCTGTTAGCAGTGTGGTTCTGTTAGCAGTGTGGTCCTGTTAGCAGTGTGGTCCTGTTAGCAGTGTGGTTCTGTTAGCAGTGTGGTCCTGTTAGCAGTGCGGTCCTGTTAGCAGTGTGGTTCTGTTAGCAGTGTGGTCCTGTTAGCAGTGTGGTCCTGTTAGCAGTGTGGTTCTGTTAGCAGTGTGGTCCTGTTAGCAGTGCGGTCCTGTTAGCAGTGTGGTTCTGTTAGCAGTGTGGTCCTGTTAGCAGTGTGGTCCTGTTAGCAGTGTGGTTCTGTTAGCAGTGTGGTCCTGTTAGCAGTGCGGTCCTGTTAGCAGTGTGGTTCTGTTAGCAGTGTGGTCCTGTTAGCAGTGTGGTCCTGTTAGCAGTGTGGTTCTGTTAGCAGTGTGGTCCTGTTAGCAGTGCGGTCCTGTTAGCAGTGTGGTTCTGTTAGCAGTGTGGTCCTGTTAGCAGTGTGGTCCTGTTAGCAGTGTGGTTCTGTTAGCAGTGTGGTCCTGTTAGCAGTGCGGTCCTGTTAGCAGTGTGGTTCTGTTAGCAGTGTGGTCCTGTTAGCAGTGTGGTCCTGTTAGCAGTGTGGTTCTGTTAGCAGTGTGGTCCTGTTAGCAGTGCGGTCCTGTTAGCAGTGTGGTTCTGTTAGCAGTGTGGTCCTGTTAGCAGTGTGGTCCTGTTAGCAGTGTGGTTCTGTTAGCAGTGTGGTCCTGTTAGCAGTGCGGTCCTGTTAGCAGTGTGGTTCTGTTAGCAGTGTGGTCCTGTTAGCAGTGTGGTCCTGTTAGCAGTGTGGTTCTGTTAGCAGTGTGGTCCTGTTAGCAGTG
>NW_023626425.1:0-2937 GCF_014905685.2 Nematolebias whitei | reverse complement strand
TTTTACTTTGAAATTGACCCACTTCCTGTTTTACTTTGAAGAGGCTCCCACAGATTGATTTCTCTGTTGAAGTCTGTTCCTGTTTACATCATGTGACACGATGTCTCACACTTCTGATTGGTTTGAAACTGGCCAATCCCATGACAGCAGGCTTGAGAGCGCGATGAAAAGTTAGTTTTTATGTGTGAAGAAACGCCCTGTTTTGAGACAAAGAAAAGTGCAGTTTCTCCTCGAAGCGGCAGCCAGACGGAACAGAGAGACGGTCGACTTCAGATTCCTCCTTAACAAGGTTGTATCGTATAGTTTAATGGATGCGCATCCAATTAATTATATGTTAAAATAATGACTGCATTTAACTAATCCACTGTTTATGCTTGTGAATCTGTGACTTTCTTTGCTTATTAAATATTCGTAAACTTGAAGGTGCCTTTGTCGTATTCTGAGTGCGTGTCTTGACTCCTCCTGTAGGGGAACGGTAACAGCAGAGCTCGGGTGGAGAAATAAGATAAAAAACACAACAAAGCCTTAGCTGTAAACATCACCTTGAATTGTGGCCAGATCTTAATTGTAGTCTGCTGTTACCGCCCACCCTCAGCAACACCTGAGGCTCTGTCTGCCCTGATGGAATTTCTTGGTAATTTAAAATTCAAAGAGATCCTTTTGGCTGGAGACTTCAACATTGATTGGTATAAGTCGACCACCCTCTGTGAAAATTCAAGGAATGTTGCCTGTCTCTCAATCTTACCCAACTGATTAACTCTCCCACTAGAATAAACAAAAACCATCCTGAAAAGTCCTCCATCTTTTACCTATTTCTAACTAATATGTCTCACAAATTCCCTGGTACAGGTGTATTTGCCAATATCTTGAGTGATCATTGCGTGACAGCGGCTTTGAGAGATAATAAACTTCCACCTTCTAAGCCCAGATTAATTCAAAAAAGGAATCTGAAACATTTTTGTGAACAGTCATTCCTCTGTGATCTGCCTCACTTTGATTGGCATCGTATTCTGTTAACTGATGACGTGAACTCCGCTTGGAACTATTTCCAGAATAATTTCATTTATTTTGTAAACAAACATGCTCCTTTTCGTCATTTAAGAATAAAGGGACGAGACAGCCCCTGGTTTACTCCAGAGCTAGCTGACCTCCTGCACAGGAGAGATCATCTTTGGGCCACAGCGAGAAAATCTGACTCAGACACTGAATGGTTGAGTTTTCGACAGATGAGGAATAAATCCACAACTGCTGTCAAAGCAGCAAAACACAACTATTTCTTATCTCAGACCTCCAAAAATCTAAATGACCCCAACAGATTCTGGAAAACCATCAAATCTCTCTCAGGTACCACCCAATCATCTGACCTCCCATCACAACTTCTCGTTAACTCTGTTCCTGTGTCAAATAAGCACGATATCCTGAACTGTTTCAACAAACATTTTGTTGCTTTTAGTTCTTTATTTGACACAGTTACTAATGGAAAATCAGCCACTTCACTTAATAACCAAACTTCTACAAATCAAATCCCTCCTACAAGTCAATCCTCAGTTAATCACAGCTTCTCTTTTTCTGCATTCTCAGTCAGTGAGGTCAATAAACTGTTAATAGATCTTGATCCTAAAAAATCTGCAGGTCCAGATGAACTTCCACCTTATTTCCTAAGGCTGGCTGCTCATATCATCACAGTCCCTGTGACCCACATCTTCAATCTCTCCATAAGACAAAACTCCAGCCCAGACATTTGGAAAACAGCCTTTGTTCTTTGTTTGCTGAAGGGAGGTGACCCCACCTCACTGAACAACTATCGACCAATCTCTAAACTCTACATTTTAGCCAAGGTTCTAGAAAAATTGATAAACTCTCAAATCAAAAATTACCTGGACTCATTTAACATCTTACCTCCCCATCAATCTGGTTTCAGGAAACAACACAGCACAACCACTGCTTCACTGAAGGTTCTTAATGACATCGTTGAAGCACTGGATGCTAAGGATTATTGTGTTACACTTTTCTTAGACCTGTCTAAAGCTTTTGACACTGTGGATCATAACATCTTGTGTGTAGTGAGATAGGGCTAGGTTAGCTTCAGTTAACACAAAGAGTTCCACTACAATCAATATTTAATAACGGGTTCTCACTTTTTCGAGCTACTAGACAGATATGTGACAGAGATACTGTGTTAGAGATGGTCTAATCAGTAACATGAGACACTAATTTTCTTTGACCCATCAAAATGAATGTGGTCATATATTAACAGAATCAAAATTTAACATCAAACATTGTACACTTGATTATGCTCTCGGTGTCACGGTCAGCGGCCCCCGCTGCCCCCCCCCCATCTGCCTAAGCCTCTGCTCTTTGTGTGGTTTCTGTTTCTGTGTATCTGGTCCTGTTTTCCACTCACTCCTCAGTCTGCCTCTCCACTCCTCAGTCTTTATCATTCACTCCTCAGTCTGCCTCTCCACTTATGTCACGGTCAGCGGCCCCCGCTGCCCCCCCATCTGCCTAAGCCTCTGCTCTTTGTGTGTTTTCTGTTTCTGTGTATCTGGTCCTGTTTTCCACTCCTCAGTCTTTATCATTCACTCCTCAGTCTGCCTCTCCACTCCTCAGTCTTTATCATTCACACCTGTCCCTCATCAGCCACCTGCCCAGGTGCTCTCATTACTCACTCTCCCTCTGTCTTATAAAAAGCCTTTCTCTCCTTCACTCCTTGTCCGGTCATTGTTCTGTGTTCACAGATATCTCAGTCCTCCTCTGTCTTGTCAGTTTTTTGTCCATCTGATGATCTGCTCTGCCTTGTTTCTGATCCTGTCTGCCAAAGTAAGTTTTGCTGCACCGACAGCCTTTTGTTTTGTTATTTAAATAAATTATTTTTATTTTAAACTCCTGCCTCGCTCGCCTCCCTGCAATTGGGTTCCAACCTCGAGGATTGTGACA
>NW_023626424.1:792-2938 GCF_014905685.2 Nematolebias whitei | reverse complement strand
TGTTAAGGTTCAAGTTTCGGTCAACTAAAAGTTTACTGAAAAGAAATGTCATGTTTAACTGTTACAGCAGATAATAAGAGTAGAGACTCCACGAAGTCTGAAGTTCTCCAATAATCTTTCTGTCTGTCACTAAAACAATCCTTGACTTTTCATAACACCTTACATCACAAACCACACCTCTTTTCTGGTCCATCGACCAATCAAAAAGCTCTCAAATGATCCGGAAGTCGACCCATTTAAATGTGGCAACTTCCCAGTCTAGCTGCGCTCAAGATTGAGATTGAGTTAAACATGGGAGTTTTCAGAGCTTGAAAGTTTTCCTGGAGAAGAGTTCCAGACTTTAACTCTCTGAAGAGAGTTAAAGAGTTCAGAGTTCTTGGATGCTAACGCAGGCGTCCAGAATGCTTCTATTGGAATATAGAATGCAGTGACAATTTTGGGAATTATAACTTCTGTTTGGATAACCTCGCACGACTCTCGAAGTATTTTAGCTGCTCTCAACGGAGACGCTGAAAGAGTCAAAGGAAGGATTCTATACCGACGCTGACCTATCGTCAACCAGGTAAAAGTTCTACTTCGACCAAGCGTACCGTGAACAAGCTGAGAACTGAAGGAGCGTGCACGTTTCTGGTCAAACAGATTAATTCCCTCACACATCTCTCTGTAAGATAAATCTCCATTTTCCATCTTAAACTCTCCTTTCTCCTAAAATCATTACAGATATTTTAGAAATATCTGAAGCAAAGTTCTCAATCACCGCCGTGTGATTGATGTCTGCTGTTCTGCTGAGAAGTGAGGACAATCTCCGTATTGTTCCAACTTTCTGTGAAACTAGCCATGTTATTGTTTTCATATTCTGCCAAATTAATGTAAATGTGTGATGTTAAACTTTGATTCTGCAAATAAATGACCGCATTCATTTTGATGGGTCAAAGGTAAATAACGTCTCTCGTTACATTTCTGTTAAACTCAACGCACGACATTGACACAGTCAGAAAAATGAAGAACCCGTCTTAAACAGTATGAATATATCCTGCATATGTCATACTACAATATATATATATATATATATGGCAGCAGCCATCTTGGATTTTGACATCTCCATGCACTTTTCAGTAGAGACCTCTTATCATCTTAAGATGTAGCCATAAGAGAGGGAGCTCTCCGAGTTCTCGAGCTGGACTGGGAAGCTCAGTCCTCACCTCCTTCTACAGGTGTGCAGTGGAGAGCATCCTGTGCTCCAACATCAACGTGTGGCACTCGAGCGGCTCTGCTGGACAGAGGAAAGCTCTGCGGAGGGTGGTGAAGGCTGCACAGAGGACTGTTGGAGCAGCCTCTCCAGCATCACAGACATCTACACCTCCAGATGCAGGAAAAGGGTGTAAGTGGACCTTGAGTACAATATTTCGTTCCACCTCATTTACCACATGTGATGCAAATTACAAAGTCTCCTTGAACCTTGACCTTTACAAAAAAGCCAGACAGTGTCTCCACCTTCTGTATAAGCTAAGGAGCTTTAATGCAAGCAAAATTACTTTGCAGTTGGTGTACAGGTCACTGGTTGAAAGTGTTGTTTAATTTAATATTATCTCATGGTATGGGAACCTCCTAGCCAGAGAGAGGAGCAAGTTGTCCCGGGTGGTCAAACAAGGTAGTAAAGTCATTAATCATCAACAAATGACACTTACAGACCTGTACAGTCAGGTTCTGGAAAAAAGGCCCAATGACCCAACTCATCCACTGCAACCATTATTCAGGTTGGTACCATCTGGTAGAAGACTTCTGGTTCCTTTAGCAAAGAAAAATGGGTACAAAAAGTAATTTGTTCCCTCTGCGGTGAATGTACTTATTAACAAGGTCCTATTTAAACGCAGCCTCCCATAACAAACCACTGTCTGCTGGGATGTTTCCATATTTTAATGTATTGTGTATTTTAGAATGGTTTTAACTGAATGTTTTTAATTGATTTAGCAAAGCTTGGTTTTAAAGTAAAAAAACAACAACATTTTAATCACATTTTTATCTTGTGTTGTTTTTATAAGCCAGATGTCAAAGACAAATCTCCATTTCATTGAATGTTATGGACAATAAAGTTGAACTGATTGATTGATTGATTGATTGATTGATTGATTGATTGATTGATTGA
>NW_023626424.1:0-782 GCF_014905685.2 Nematolebias whitei | reverse complement strand
TGATTGATTGATTGATTGATTGATTGATTGATTGATTGATTGATTGATTGATTGATTGATTGATTGGTTGATTGATTGATTGATCGAATGTTGCCACACACCAAAATGGAAGTCAGTACCTCAGTTTTCAAGTTATCATCCTCACAGCCCTGGTTCTGCTGGAGGTTTCTTCCTGTTAAGAGGGAGTTTTCCTTTCCACTGTTGCCTTGTGCTTGCTCGGGATGGGATACAGTGAAGAAATGTAGACTCAATGCATTCTGCTGGATACCCTACCTTAGATAAATAATGTTACTAATTGCATTTTTACATATATTGATGTATTTGTTCAGTGCCCTGAGACAACTTCTTTTGTGACTTGGCGTTATATAAATAAACTGAACTGAATTTAATTGAACACATGGACATTTATGGCAGCAGTCATCTTGAATTTGGACATGGCAGTCCAATTTTGTAAAGGAACCTTTCTTATGCCTATATACATGTAGCTACACTCAAAAATGGACGTCAATACCTCACTTATTTTTAATTATCATGCTCCCCACATGCATGAACGGACAGATGGATGGAGGGTATTTCCAATTCCCGCTCCTCATTCTGCCATGGGGGGCAAAGACCTGGCACTTCTTAATATCAGTGATTCATACGATAATTAACTTGTGCTGTAAAATGACAGAAATATTTTTTGTCTAACATTTAAAACAATATTATGCACAATTTCACATTATCTTGCATAAATCATATGTGCTTGGAATGCATGCTATGAATGACTGTCAGCTACTACC
>NW_023626423.1:0-2938 GCF_014905685.2 Nematolebias whitei | reverse complement strand
CCCCCTCCTCTCTTGGTAAAAACAATACAGACTGTGGCACCCAATGTTGACTATTCCAGAAGAAGTTGACCATTTCTGACTGTATTTTTGCAAGCAGGCCAGATGGTGGGTCTAAAACAGATAATTTGTGCCACAGCTGTGATGCAACAAGGTTGTTTAAAACCAGCACTCTGCCTCGGTAAGACATTTGAGAGTGCAGCCATCTCCATTTTGACATTTTATTATTTAGTTTTTGCTCAATGTTTTCCCAGTTTTTATTTACAATTTCTTTACTGCCTAAAAACACACCAAGGTATTTAAAACCGTCTTTTTGCCAAACGAGCCCTTGAGGGGGAACTGGGAGCCCACATGACCACTCCCCTATGGCCAGGGCTTCGCTCTTTCTCCAGTTCACCCTCGCAGCGGACAAGACAGAAAACTTTTCTGTTAGCTTGGTTAAAATATTGACATCTTGCTGATTTTTTATAAAAACGACAACATCATCAGCGTAGGCAGATAAAACCATATTGTTACTAAAACCAGGTAAAACCAGACCATAAACACTTGAGCGTATTTTCTGGAGGAGGGGTTCCAGGGAGAGTGCGTAGAGCATCCCTGAGAGCGCGCAGCCCTGCCGAACGCCTCTACACACCCTCAAAGGAGCACACAGGTTACCATTGATCTTCAGCACACTCTCAATGTCACTGTACAGTACCTGGATCTTGGCGATAAGACCTTCGCTGAACCCAAACCCCCTCATGATTTTCCAGAGGAAACCATGTTCAACGCGGTCAAATGCATTTTTTTGATCTAGTGAAATCAAGCCAAATTGTAAACCCAATGAACCAGAGACCTCCAAAACGTCTCGAATTAGGTAGATGTTATCTACCATGGACCTGCTGGGGATGCAATAGGTCTGATCTCTGTGGATGACCTGCTCCATAACTTTTCCCAGCCTAGTAGCCAGGGCCTTGGAGAGGATCTTGTAGTCGGTACAGAGAAGGGACACAGGGCGCCAGTTCTTTATATCTTGCAGGTTCCCTTTTTTTGGCAGCAGGGTGACGACCGCCCTGCGGCAAGACAAGGGGAGTGAACCAGTGAGCAGACTCTCATTGTATACTTCGAGCAGGTCTGTGGCTAGTATGTCCCAGTAGGCCTTGTAGAACTCCACAGTGAGTCCGTCAACACCCGGGGACCTCTGGCCCTGCATGCTGAGGAGGGCTGTTTGGAGTTCTTGCAGCCCCAGGGGGCGCTCCAGTTCATTGTTGTTCTCTTCAGAGACCTGGGGTAGTTCCTTGCAGAACTCCCTGAACAGTTCCTCGTTCTCTTCATACTTGCTCTCAGTCACCTTAACTACCTCACTAATATCCATAATGTGCAATACAATTGTGTAATACTTGTATTTTTTACTTTCATTATTATATCTATATTGCGTTACATTTTTTATATTTTTAGTGTGTGTTTAATGTGTGTTTTCTTAAGGCGTGTTTTTTTGCACTGGAAAAAGGAGTGGCTCTTAATTTCATTGTACTGCGTATAATGACAATAAAGGCATTCTGATTCTGATTCTGATTCTGAACAGAGAACGGTAAAACTCCACAGCCCTTTTCCTGATCTGACCTGGTTCACTCAGTTGCTGCGCTGTGTCCGACAGCAAAGAGTGGATCAGCTTTCTCTGCCTGTTCTTCCTCTCCAAGCCGAGAAAAAAAAGCTAGAGGGAGCATCCATCTCTGTGATGTTTTGTATCCGGGACCTGACCAATACGCCTTGGACTTTACTTTCCAGCAGGTTTGCCAAAGTTAGTCTTTTAGATTTGAGAGCTTCAATGTGCTTTCGATTTCCTGTGGATTCACTAAGTTGTTCTAATTCCACGATATTCATCTCCAGATCTCTGATAGATCTGGTAATGTCACGAGTAACATTCAGAGTGCGCTGCTGACTCAGCAGTTTTATCTGAACTTTCCCATTGTCCCACCATTGTTTCAGACAGTTAAAATCAGCCTTTCTCTGTCTAAAACAAGACCAAAAATAACTTAAAATTTCTTTAAAACCTTGATCGTAAGTCAGAGCTGAGTTAAAGTGCCAGTAAGCGCTTCTAGGTAAAATGTTTCTAATAAAAACACTACCTAAAAGCAACGAGTGATCTGTAAAAGCCACTGGTAAAATCTGGCATGTTTTAAACACGTTAAAATGATGTTTAAAACAGTAAAAACGATCAAGTCAAGCCATAGAGATTCGGTTTTCTTTAATGTGGGACCATGTGTACTGCCTGGAGCCTGCATGCATCCTCCTCCATACATCCACCAGGCCGTGAGACGAGACCAGCCGCCGCAGAGCGTGTTGGGCCGCTGGATGCGGCTCTGCATGATTACGGTCTAAAAACTCATTTTAAGTACAATTAAAATCCCCACCTATAAAAACATAATCTTCAGGCCCACAATCACCCAACCTTTCCCCAATTTAAAAAAAAAAACGCTTTTTTTCTGCATTGGTGATGGGAGCGTAAATATTAATAAATACTATACTAAAATTATCAAACTGTGTCTTGACTAAAAGACACCTCCCCTGAATGACGTGTTCAATTTCTGTAGAGTTTGGGGTGAAAGCTCTAGAAAAGAGGAAGCCCACCCCTGCACTCTTGGAGGTGCCGTGACTTAAAATGAACCCCCCCTCCACTCTCTAGCCCAGTCTGTTTCCATTAAACGATCACTGTGAGTTTCTTGCAGGTAAACAACATCTATTTTCTTTTGGTTCAAAGTTTGGTAAATTAAAGCCCGTTTTTCAGCCTCCCTCGCCCCGTTAAGATTCAAAGAAGCTATTTTAAAAGAATCCATATTGGGTAAGAAGCTAAAAACAAAATACCAAAAGACTATAAAAAATAATAAAATACTACTGTGCATCATTTAATTCAAAGTTGTTTTCTAACTTTGGTCATTATTTTCTTTAATCTAAAAACTTC
>NW_023626422.1:0-2941 GCF_014905685.2 Nematolebias whitei | reverse complement strand
CGTCTGTATTCAGATAACTGTTGTTATTCTGTCAAAACACTAACCTCTCCTCTGTATCGTTTTAGACACAGTTCCAGCTCTGGACCCGAATCATCAGAAGCTGTTTATTCATTCAATAAACATTTTAAAACCATTCTGAGTTTGTGTGTGGGATCCTCTGCCATCAGATCTCTGACAGTAGGAGCGTTCATGTAAATAATGTCACCATAATCGATGGAGGGAAGGAAAGTCACAGAAACAAGGCGTTCCTCAGGGTTCAGGGTTAGACAGGATCTGTTTCTGAAAAAGAAACCCAGTTTAATTTTCAGTTTCTTTACCAAGTTTTCCACATGGAGCTTAAAAGAGAGATGTGAGTCGACCAAGATACACAAATATTTATAGGAATCAACAAACTGATTAAGGCAGCACGGTGGTGCAACTGGTAGAGCTGCTGCCTCTCAGCAAGCAGGTCCCCGGTTCAAATCCCGGTCCGGGGGGCTTTCTGGGTGGAGTTTGCATGTTCTCTCCGTGCATGCGTGGGTTTTCTCCAGGTACTCCGGTTTCCTCCCACAGACCAAAAACATGCATGTTAGACTGATTGGTAACTCTAAATTGTCCCTAGGTGAGAGAGAGAGAGTGAATGGTTGTTTGTCTCATTTGTCTCTGTGTGTCCCTGTGATGGACCTGTCCAGGGTGTCCCCCGCCCCTCACAAGTGATTGCTGGACATGGGCACCGGTGACCCCCGTGACCCAAAATGGAAGAAGAGGATGAAAGATAATGTATGGATGGATGAATTCAATAGGGACACCATTTGAGGATAAAATCAGAGGAAGAACTGCTGGGACTGTGAAATATGAAAATAATAAAAGCCTTGTTCCTGGAGGATGCTGAGCTGGACGCACAGATCAGGGCCTCGTTCTCAGTAATGAGAGTGTTGCTCCGGTACATGCGCTGATATCCCAACGTAACATTTAATCAGACCTAACTTCATCAGTCTCAGTTTGACCCAAACCACATGAACTCTGCCCACTTGTTCATGGGATATTTTGCTAACAGAGTCAAACGCATGCATACAAAAATGTTCTTGCAGCTGAGCTAAACCTCAATACATTATAAAAAAATATTATTTCCTGGAATATCTTGTAAAAAGACCTGAAGCTCTCGACCTTTGACCTCTCTAAGTGGCTTCAAACATCTGATCAGTTCCTGCAAGAACCAACAGACATGTTCCTGTTTTTAGTTTTTTACACCTCCTATAATCTAGCTGGGTTTTGTTTTTGTTTTGTTTTTTTAAATACCATTTTCTTTCATTTATTCTTAATCTGTACGCCTCTTTTATGATTTTCCACTGTTGTCATCACTCTGTTCAAATCAGGTCTCTCTCTAAATGAGTCCTCGAGGCTCAGTGGGACTAACGAATGAATGTTAAGTCTTTACTTCATGTGAACTTCCATCCTGAGCAGCAGAACCAGAATCAGACCATGGATCAGAACCAGAACCATTGATCAGGATCGGATCAGTTCTACAAAGAACAGAAAACTGTGACCTAAAATCAAGTTATTACTCTTTGATTTATCGTCAGAACATCCAGGTTGAGGTAAAGTTTGGATCAGTACCACAGGAACACGAGGCTCTACAGCAGAACCTTTAATATGTGGACAGACTCTTTAGACCAGCCTGAAGCCTCGAATGTCTCCTCTCAGCAGGCTGCAGCCAGGCTGTTCTACCTGGTAACTGATGACGCTGCGTGACGTCATCACTCGCTCCGCTTTAACAGCGGCTCTCAGTCCGACAGACTCAGTTTATCAGCTGGACCCAGACAGAACCATGGCTTCATCAGTCCTCTGCTGCCTCCTCCTCTTCATCACCGTCTGGCCTGCAGGTAGGAGGAATATACTGATCAGTACTCTTGATTACTGATCAATACTCTGATTACTGATCAATACTTTGATTACTGATCAATACTCTGATTACTGATCAATACTCTGATTAATGATCATTACTCTGCTTTCAAACACTGTTTAATCTACAGGTAATAATAAACTGATCAGTGATTGATACCTTTTAAACTTGATCAGACTTGACAGCTGCACAGGATGAACTCTGATCAATAACTACTATAGTAATCACTGATCAATAAATAATACTACTAATAATAATAATACTTCATCACCATCTATAAAACGTGATCAGTATGATTGATGAGGTTCTGTTCTGGTTCTGTTCCTCAGATGGATTTGTGAACTATGTATTGGATCGTTGTGTGTTCAGCTCCCCTGATCCGAAGGACATCGAGTACATCTACTCCATGTACTACGAGAAGAAGGAGTACATCAGGTTCAACAGTTCTGTGGGTCACTATGTTGGATACACGGAGCTCGGAATTAATAACGCTCAGAGGTGGAACCACGGTTCAGAGGTCGTTGTGAGGAGAGCTCAGAAGGAGAGGTACTGCGTGAACAACGTTGGTAATGATTACCGGTCTGCTGTGACTAAATCAGGTGAGTGTTCTTCATCTTCATCTTCATCTGATGAAACCCTGACTGACCTCAGGTCAGATCCTGACTCTGCTTCGTTCCATCTGCTCAACAGATCGACAGTTTTATTGTATTCATGTTTGCTCTGATTAGTTCCAGTTTCTCTCTGAGTTTTAAATCATAAATGATGTAAATAATCAGAATATTAATCTGCAGTGAACGTCCAGCTGACTTCTTTCATGTTCCTTCATCGTTATTTACAATATTTTTATTACGTTGACAAACAAGAAGAGTTCACAGTTGATCAAAGTTCATACTTTTATTTCTACTGTAGAGAATTAATTATGACCAGAAATTAAAACTGACCCTTCAGTCTTTACATGATCACCCGCCACTGAAGGAACCGTTTATCGCAGCCTGGTTCAAGATGGCCGCCTCAGCTGCATGTAGAGACATTAGAAGGTCTTGAAAAGGAAAGTCATCT
>NW_023626421.1:0-2942 GCF_014905685.2 Nematolebias whitei | reverse complement strand
TTCTTCCTTTGCTGAAGGGAGGTGACCCCACCTCACTGAACAACTATCGACCAATCTCTAAACTCTGCATTTTAGCCAAGGTTCGAGAAAAACTGATAAACTCTCAAATCAAAAATTACCTGGAATCATTTAACATCTTACCTCCACATCAATCTGGTTTCAGGAAACAACACAGCACAACCACTGCTTCACTGAAGGTTCTTAATGACGTTGTTGAAGCACTGGATGCTAAGGATTATTGTGCTGCACTTTTCTTAGACCTGTCTAAAGCTTTTGACACTGTGGATCATAACATCTTGTGTCATAAACTCTCAGAAATTGGTTTCTCAGAACACACCATTGGTTGGTTCTCTAACTATCTTTCAGACCGGAGGCAATGTGTTCAACATAATGGTACTTCCTCCAGTTATTTAACAGTCAACAACGGTGTACCACAAGGCTCAGTCTTAGGACCCACCCTCTTTACAATCTACATACATAATGTAGGTAAAAACATCCCTAATGCATCCATACATTTCTATGCTGACGACACAGTTGTTTATTGTCGAGCTAAAACAGCTGCTAAGGCTTTCCAGCTTTTGAAATCTGCATTTAACTACATCCAGACTGATTTGTTCCGCCTCAAACTTGTCCTAAATGCCGAAAAAACCAAAGGGATGCTTTTTTCAAATAGGAAGTTGGTCCCAGCAGTTCTTCCTCCGATTTTATCCTCAAATGGTGTCCCCATTGAGTTTGTTGATTCCTATAAATATTTGGGTATCTTGGTCGACTCACATCTTTCTTTTAAGCTCCATGTGGAAAACTTGGTAAAGAAACTGAAAGTTAAACTGGGTTTCTTTTTCAGAAACAAATCCTGTCTAACCCTGAATGCTAGAAAACGCCTTGTATCTGTGACTTTCCTTCCCTCCACTGATTATGGTGACATTATTTACATGAACGCTCCTACAAGAACCCTGCAGATGTTGGATGCTGTCTATCATGGTGCACTAAGATTCATAACTGGCTGTGATTATCGTACCCACCACTGCACCCTGTATTCACTGGTTAACTGGACATCATTAACTTCACGCAGACTCTCTCACTGGTATATTTTCATCTTTAAATCTCTTCTTGGTCTGTTGCCTTCATACATCTCCTCCTACATCTCTGCGTGAGTGCAGCTACGGAGTGCGCTCTCAGGACATTATTACCTGCAGTGTTCCCTCATTGAGGACTGAACTAGGCAAAAGGGCCTTCTCCTATTCCGCTCCTGTTTCCTGGAATATCTTACAAAAAGATTTGAAGCTCTCAACCTTGACCTCTCTAAGTGTCTTTAAGAATCTGTTGGACTCCTGGCAGGGTCCAATGCAGACATGTTCCTGTTTTTAGTTTTCTACATTTGTCTTGGAATCTAGCTGTTTTTTGTTTTGTTACCTTTTCCTTTTAGCCATCCTATTTGTTAAAAAAAAAAAAAAAAAAAAAAAAACTGTAGTATGTTTTTTTATAACTGTTTATTGTTGTTGCAGTTGTCCATTGTTGTCATCTTTCTTTGTTGAAATCAGGTCTCTCTTGTAAATGAGTCCTCGAGGCTCAATGGGATTTACCTGTATAAATAAAGGTTGACTTGCACGCTTCCCGCTCTTCCCGCTAACGTCCCCAACAACCATGTCCCCTATCACCTGAATACATCCCTCTCCAGGAGGTCGTACGTGTCGTAGTTTGTCTGCTTCCATCCAATGTCCTCCCCAGGGTTGAAGAATCCACGCCGTGGTCCTCGCGTCTCTCACGGCTGGCTAGCCGCCAACCATTTGGCGAGGCCCACTAGCAGTAGCCACCAAGCTAGTGGCCTAACGGGATTGTTCTCCACGGGGTTAGTCACTCACGCAGCTTCAAACTCCACAGGTCGATGGGAGTCCTTGTCTACCCCCTCACTGGCAAGAACAACAGTTCAGTGGGGTGTTCCCCCACCGCGATAGTTCACAGCAGCAGTGATAGTTCACAGCAACAGCAATGTCCTCCATCTTTTCCGTCGCTCTCCTCACGTCCCATCCCGTACTGGAAGCCCTCCTCCCCGACCACCAAAATAAAATCCCAAACAACCACATATTACAGTTACATTGTTTGTTTGTTTTTTATAAACAATAACTGAACATATATTAAACTCCAAACACAATAGGTTTTCATATTCCATAAACACAAACTGAACATATATTAAACTCCATGTTCTTATTTATGAGTTCTCTAATAATTACAACCGACATGAACGAAAACCACAGGGTTACACCCTCCCCCTCCTAACTGTCTGCATGTCCTCATGAGACAACTACACATGTCACTAAGGATCTACAGGGCTAACGCCAAAATTCCTAACTTAACAATGACCCCTTTATGAACGATGTTAATAGGCTGGTCCCTAGCTTTCCCTGGCTCATCATAAGTCAGACGAATAACTGGTTTACGTTGTCTCTCTGATCTGGGCCTAGTTCTAAGGGTTGTAGGCATCTTTTTAAGAGATCTGAGCTTGACATTAGACTCTGTAAAGAATACATCACCATCTTCTAAACCTGGGTCAGAGTCAGAGTCTTGAGAGGCAGTCAATGGGGGACCATCTGGGTTCCCATGTAGAGTTCCCCCTTGGTTCTCTCCAGCTGAGAGCTCTGTCTCCTCTTCACTATCAGTCTCTGTTTCCTTTCCACTCTCATCCTCTGAAAGAGAGATGGTCTCCTCAGACCTGTCTTGGTCCGTTCTCTCGTCAGCCTCTTTAGACCCCTCTTCAGGTACTACCCCACCATGTGCAGGTAAGTCCTCTGGTTTACCTTCACTACAAGATCTCCGAACCACGTCATACTCCCACTCAGAACATGAATCAGAAGGGTCCAGATCCATGGATGGTGCTACTCCACTTGATTGATGCTTCTGGTCCTTTACTTGTAGTCGTGTCCTTGGCTTTGCAGGTGCCTTCC
>NW_023626420.1:0-2942 GCF_014905685.2 Nematolebias whitei | reverse complement strand
ATGTACTGTATATGTATGTACAATTTTAGGGTTTGAGGGCAATTATTTGCAGATAATGTGCTGATTTAAAAAAGGCTATTGGTATTTCTCATCTATTTTTGCACCTAGAGAATACAGCAGAAATGGAACAACTAGATCTGCACAATATGTCAGAAATTTATAGATATTAAGTTGTATTAACCTTTATTTAACCAGTAATATTAATGATTTAATTTGGAGATCACAGACCTCTTCTGCAAGGGAGGCCTGGGCCTGAAGTCAGCCTAACATGCATGTTTTTGGTCTGCGGGAGTAAACCGGAATACCCAAAGAAAACACACGCAAGCACTAGAAGACCATGCAAACTTCGCACAGAAAGACCTGAGGTCCAACTGGGGATTGAACCCTGGACCTTCTTGCTGTGAGGCAACAGTGCTAACCACTGAACCATCATGCTGCCATTGATATATGCCATGATATTAAAATATCAATGTGCACAGTATAAATAACAGGTATGGATTTGGCGATCTATTAGACACCCACACACGTATTGACCCATGGCTGGCACACATGAGGTGTTGTGAACATCTTGATAAAGAATGTGCCGATTTATCGCAATTAATATCGTCATCGCGATATTCAATATTATCTGAAGTGTTTATTGCTTAAACTGTTACAGCCCAAATATTGCCTCATGAAACCTAAAATTTACTAATCTAAGCACATAACAATCAGGCCCCTTTGTTTCTAGTTTGTGTAATTGGAGCTATTCCAATAATAATAATACGATATTGAGTGCTCAACCTTTTTTTTTTTTTTTGCACATACATTTTCTACTTTGTACATCATTTACAGGAGGAGCACTAAGTTTTCAAGCTAAATGAAATTAAATGCTTAGACCACAGCAATTCTATGTTTCAATGAATATGCCTGAATTGTTTTTAATGGAAGGGGGTGGGGGCGGTCACTGAAACTCCTGGGGTGTCACAATAAAAGCCATAAAACAATTTCACATATTGTGTTATGCTGCTGTCATGCAACAATAACAACAACAAAGCCATGAGTCATGCATATTCGCTCCTAAGACCCTGGATCTTTATGTTGAGGACATTGGTTTTAGACCGGTTGACCTTATTCTAGCAGAAGAGATTTTAATGTACATCTTTTAAATACATGTATATTTGTATTTTTACCATTGGTTGCTCTTTTTTATGTTTATGAGGTTCTATTTTTCCTAAATAGCTAAGGGAATGCTTAAGAAGATAATACTGTCTGCCAAGGTATGCCAGTGAGTGGACACCATTTTTCTAGGGGTGCCCAGGTTGTTCCCCCCGCCGCCCCCCTCTCTCCTGGTGGCACCCAGATGTGATTTTTTACTCTGAAATAATCAAATAAATTGTTCCTTGGTGCTCGTTTTTATCTCACAGTTGACTCGTGATTCATAAAGACATCCTAATGTTTCATCACGATTTACCCGAACTTTTCTTACATTTTCATTACATAATATACATATAGCCAAATTTGAACAGAAACTAAACATGTTTTTATGAATGCCCAAATTTTTTGAGTTGAAGTTTAAGCACAACTTGTTATTGTCTTGATGCATGCTCAATAATCCCATATTTCCATATCCCAATAATCTCTATAATTATAATTACTTGTTATTGTGTTGCCATTTTTTATTTTTTTACAAATTTTGTCATATTGAAAATTAATTAAAAGTTCATGACAAAGCAAATAATGGGAGATTAAGGAGTAATAGATTTAAAACTCTATTTTAGGAATGTAGTTTGTTGAAACCTCACAAAAGTAAATAAAAGTGCACAATTTAAATTCTTCACAAATCATTGTTGGCTTCAGCCAAAAAAGCGTTTTGTGTTATTGTTAAAATCACACCTATTTGATCTGATGTGAAACTGTTCACAACGGAGCCAGTTTTTACCCCAAACCATAATGTGCAAAAACTGCAAGGGCATACGTTTCAAACAGGGTTGCCAGATAAGAAATGGAATAAAAGCCCCTTTAAAATCATTATATTTTGACTGATATGTGCTAAGAAATGGTGCACAAAATGACCTTATATGGCAGTCGTCAGATAAACCTCCCCCTATGCTTCATTTAATATTTGAAATCAGATGTTTTGCATTTTATTTTCATGTCAGTTTTTCAGCTGTTAATGAGACAAAGTGTGTGAAATGGAGCGATTAGCATCAGCTTGACGAGAATTGGTCACAAGATAAATGTCACTGAAGCTGCGGTCGCTTTGGTCAGTCAGGGTTCTGATGCTTTGCTGGTTTCTTCATAGTCATCAAACAGGATTTAGATCATTAATGAAAGGAAATAAGGTCCAGCGTTTTTATGCACAATCTGACACATCACAGCATCAAGGCTTGACAAGCAGGAGTGTGTTGGAAAGTGTCGGCGTGCATCTGTGTGCATGCAACACGTATCTTATCACCGGCGCAGATTAAGTCCCTGTCTACGATAAGGTCCGGAGAGAAGCAGGACAACGGCCATGTTCTGAGACCAGATGGGCGATTACAGGGCACAACAGGGGGGTCGAGAACAACTAACCCCGCCAGCGCAGGCCGGCATTATCGCTCTGCTCCCTGGCCTTTTCATAAGCACCACAGGTTTGATGGCCACACTCAGTTGATACGCTTCAGTTCGTATCTGCAACAGGAAGTCCAAAGTTGCACGGCATCACACAAAGGTGGAGTCTGAGTGATCTGTTTTAACTGCTACCTTAACACAGTTTATGAATTTACCTATGAAAATGTCAGATATAATCAAACTAAATTGATTTATATAGTTTTATAGGATTCAAGGTTTTTTTATGGTCATACCAACTCACATTAACATTTACCGGGTTTATGGTACGAAATTCTGACTCAGGTCCCAGATAAAGAAGTCTAACAATTAACAAATATATAAATACAAACAATATATATAAACACATATGT
>NW_023626419.1:0-2943 GCF_014905685.2 Nematolebias whitei | reverse complement strand
AAAAAACAAAAAAGTATAATATCGACATGGACAAGAAATGGACACGTTTGGATAAAAGTACAAGAAGAATCACAACCTAAAATAATAAAGGAAATAAAGGACTTGGAAAAATTCAAATAATCCAATGAAATGGTAACTTTCTAATCATCAAAAGTATATTTAATACATAATTGTTAAAACATTAGTCTGGTGAACGGATGTTTTAACTATGACAGCTTATGCTGACTTAGAACCGAAAATATATAACGTTGTTGATTTGATTGATCCAGGTTTTTATCCGAAAATAGAGGATTGTGATTATTATAGTGAAAAACAATTTAATGATATCAGTTTGACAAAGCCTGGTTTTTCTATAATTCATTTCAATTGTAGGAGTATAAATGCAATTATTTCCAAGATAACAGATTATTTAAAACAATTAAATAGAACATTTACAATAATAGCATTGTCTGAGACGTGGTTAAATGACGAAAATATTATTAATGCCCAAATTGATGGGTACGAATTATATAATATAAATAGAAATAATAAAAGAGGTGGTGGTGTGGCTTTATTCATCAATAGTGCAATAAAATGTAAATTAAACAGGGAAATGTCAACAACTGATGAGAACTCAATTGAGATGATAACAATAGAAATTTTAAATAAAAATGATAGAAATATCATAATAAGTTGTGTATACCGACCACCTGGATCAAATATTGAGTCATTCACAGATAAAATTATTGAACTATTAGATAAGAGCTGTAATAAAACAATTTTTTTATGTGGTGACTTTAATATTGATTTGGGGAAAAAAACAGATTCTAATAACATCAGTACATTTATTGACTCAATGCAAACTTTAAATCTTTACCCATTAATCTCGAAGCCAACAAGAATCACGACCCATAGTGCAACAATAATTGATAATATTTTTACAAATACAACAAATGGGGATGTGATTGGGGGTATTTTGATGAATGATCTTAGTAATCATTTACCAGTTTTTACAATTTATAGTAAGTATCAAATAAGCACAAAAACATTTCCTAAAAAGAAAAAAATAATAAATACATCCAAGCAAGCTTTGGAAAATTTGAAAAATGATTTAGCTGTACAAAACTGGGATAGTGTCTATGTTGATGATGTAAACAAATCTTATGATGTGTTTATGAATATCTTGGATGCTTTATATAAAAAAAATTGTGTACTAAATAATTACACCAAGAAGAATGTTGTTGACCAGCAGTGGATGACAAATGGACTGAGAAATGCTTGTAGGAAGAAAAACTATTTGTATTTATGTTTCTTGAAATGCAGAACACAAGATGCAGAAGATAAATATAAGAAATATAAAAACAAATTAGTTGGGATTATAAGAAAACATAAGAAAGAATATTATAGTGACTTATTGAATAAAAGTAATGGGGATACGAGGGCAACATGGCGGGTCGTGAATAGTGTTCTACAAAAAAAATATAGGAAAAACAGGCATTTCACAGAACTTTACAATAAATAATGAGACAATATATGATGAAAATGTAATTGTTAATGGATTTAATCAATACTTTGTGAATGTTGGAACTAGTCTTGCAACAACGATACCAAAGATGAATAATTATGGGAACTATTTAATTGATGATTATCTGGACAGTATGTTCCTGAAGGGAACTGATAAAGATGAAATAATGAATGTAGTCAATAAATTTGTAAACAAAAACTCTAAGGATTGGATGGATATGGACATGACATTCGTAAAGAACATAATGGGTCATGTAAATGAACCATTTACACATATATGTAATTTGTCCTTTACAATGGGAGTATTTCCAGACAGAATGAAGGTGGCTAAGGTATTTCCTCTTTTTAAAAATGGTGACAAATGTGTGTTTGATAACTACAGACCGATATCCTTGTTACCACAGTTTTCTAAAATCTTGGAGAAACTATTCAGTAACAGACTGGACCAATTTATTGAAAAACAAAATATTCTAACTAATAATCAATATGGTTTTAGAACAAAAAATTCAACATCTATGGCGCTTATGGACTTTATGGAACAAGTAACTACTGCGGTTGACCGTAAACAATATTGTGTAAGTGTGTTTGTTGACTTGAAAAAGGCATTTGATACTGTTGACCATAATATTCTTTTTGATAAATTATACAAATATGGTATCAGAGGTTTAGCTTTACAATGGGTGTGTAGTTACTTGAAAAACAGAAGACAGTTTGTACAGATGAATGATGTGAAATCGGATCACTGTACTATTACTTGTGGAGTTCCTCAAGGATCCGTACTTGGCCCAAAGTTGTTCATTTTGTATGTAAATGATTTGGTCAAGGTGTCTGGCCTCCTTAAATGCGTTCTTTTTGCTGATGACACAACATTTTTTTGTTCTGGTAAAAATATTGAACAGTTATTGGAGTCGATGATGACGGAGTTTGTTAAAATTCAGAAATGGTTTAGACTAAACAAATTATCTTTAAATTTGGATAAAACAAATTACATGATATTTAGTAATAGAAATAAAACTATTGATGTTCCATTTCAAATTGAAGATTCAATGATTTGTAGAGTTAATGAGGTGAAATTCTTGGGTGTCATCATTGACGATAAACTGTCGTGGAAACAACATATAAATTCTGTTAAAACGAAAATATCCAAATCTATTGCAATTTTTTATAGAGTTAGGTATCTACTAAATTATAAAGCATTGTTTTTGTTGTATAATACAATTGTTGTTCCACACTTGGTTTATTGTGTTAATGTTTGGGGAAAAGCGTGTAAATCAATTACAAAGCCTATTTTTATATTGCAAAAAAGAGTTGTAAGAATTATTACAAGAAAACATTATTATCATCCATCAAGTATTTTATTTAATCAAATGAAACTGTTGAAATTCTATGATTTGGTGGATTACAACATTTTGTCACTTATGTATAGAGCTCATACAAATA
>NW_023626418.1:0-2943 GCF_014905685.2 Nematolebias whitei | reverse complement strand
CTCATCAGGGAGATGACCGCCAGGTGTAGGTCGTTAGCGGCCATCTTGGAAGCTGCAGCAGAGCTACTCTCACATTACCCCCCCCCCCCTCAAGAATCGCCTCCAGGCGACCTGAGGCGCTTTTCGGGGTGAGCTCTGAAGAACGTGGTGATCAGACTTGGGTCCAAAATGAATGAGCGGGGAATCCAGGATCTTTCCTCGGGACCGTATCCCTCCCAGTCCACGAGATACTGGAAACCCCGACCTCGACATCCAAAATGGTGCGAACCGTGAAGGCGGGATGGTTGTCGATCAGTCGGGTGGGTGGAGGGAGGTCGGTAGGCGGGCACAGAGGACTCTCGGAGACCGGCTTCACCTGAGAGACGTGGAACGTAGGATGGATCCTCATAGAGCTGGGGAGTTGAAGGCGGACTGCTGTGGGGTTGATGATCTTTGTGATGGTGAAAGGGCCAATGAATCGTGGGGCCATCTTTCTGGGAATGTTCTTCAGTTGGATGTCTCTTGTTGAGAGCCAAACCTTTTGGCCCACCTGGTAAGACGGGGCAGAGGAACGGTATCGGTCGGCGTACCTCTTGTTCTGAGCTGCGGTGCATAGAAGTGCTGCCTTCGTTTGTAGCCAAACGCGTCGACATCGACGGAAGTGGTGCTGGACAGACGGCACCGTGATGTCCGTCTCAAGACTGGGAAATAAAGGAGGAAGATATCCCAGAGAGGCTTCAAACGGGGACATACCTGTGGCTGTGGATCTGTGTGCGTTGTGGGCATATTCCACCCACACCAGATGTTGAGACCAGGCTGAGGGATTGCTCTCCACGACACAACGAAGGGTGTTCTCCAGTTCCTGGTTACACCTCTCAGCCTGGCCGTTAGACTGTGGGTGGTAACCTGAAGTCAGACTTGCAGACGCCCCTAGGGTTTTACAAAAAGAGCGCCAGACCTGGGAAATAAACTGTGGTCCACGGTCAGAAACAATGTCGGAGGGGATACCGTGGATTCGAAAAACATGCTGGATCAATATTTGTGCCGTCTCGAGAGCAGAAGGTAATTTGACCAAGGGAATGAAGTGAGCCGATTTAGAAAATCGGTCAATGACTGTAAAAATGACTGTGTTACCTTCGGACGGGGGAAGTCCAGTGACAAAGTCCACTGATATGTGGGACCAAGGGCGACTAGGTGAGGGTAGTGGTTGTAAGAGCCCGGCCGGGGGTTGATTACCTGTCTTATTGCGGGCGCAGGTGGCACAGGCAGCAACAAAGTCTTTGACGTCCTGGGTCAACGTCGGCCACCAGAAGTGGGACTTGGTTAGGGACAACATTCGGGTAACTCCTGGGTGACAAGATAGTTTGTTAGTGTGAACCCACTCCAGTACCTTAGCCCTCATGACAGAGGGAACGAACAGGGTTCCGGGGGGTCCCAGGCTGGGATCGGGCTCCTCCTTGTGGGCATCGCGGACCTCTTGTTCAATGGGCCATGTGAGAGCTCCCACGATGCATGTTGGTGGAACGATATGTTCCTCGTGTTCAGGTCCATCTGGGGGAGAGAATTGTCGAGACAGGGCGTCTGGCTTGACATTTTTTGAACCAGGCCTATAAGTCAATATATAATGGAACCGATTAAAGAATAAGGACCACCGTGCCTGTCTGGGAGTTAATCTTTTAGCGTCCCTGAGATAGGTCAAATTTTTGTGGTCGGTCCATATGAGGAAGGGAATCTCTGTACCTTCCAACCAATGACGCCACTCTTCTAGAGCCAGTTTGACTGCTAGTAATTCACGATTCCCTACATCGTAATTACGCTCAGCTTGGGACAAACGCCGAGAAAAGAAAGCACAGGGGTGCACTTTATTGTCTCTGGGGGATCTCTGAGAAAGGACGGCACCTACCCCAGTATCGGAGGCGTCCACCTCCAGGATGAACTGGCGTTTGGTGTCAGGATGGCAGAGGATGGGTGAGGTTGAAAAAAGTTGTTTCAGTCTATTGAAGGCAGTGTCTGCTTCTGTAGTCCATTTGAATGTTCTATTAACGGAGGTAAGTTGGGAGAGTGGTGCGGCAATACGACTGTAGTCTCTAATGAAGCGTCTGTAGAAGTTTGCAAAACCAAGAAAGCGTTGAAGCTGTTTACGGGTTTCAGGAACGGGCCATTCTACAACTGCTCTGATTTTCTCAGGGTCGGTACGATAGTGTCCCTCCCCGAATATAAACCCCAGGAAAGAGACAGATGAGGTATGGAACTCACATTTCTCGCCTTTGACAAATAATTGATTTTCATACAGCCGCTGGAGAACTGTTCTGACCTTCTTGATGTGTTCCTCCTTGTCATGCGAGTAGATAAGAATATCATCCAGATATACAAAAACGAACTCCCCTAAGAAGTCTCTGAGCACATCATTGACTAACGCCTGAAAGACTGCGGGAGCGTTAGTAAGACCAAAAGGCATCACTAGATATTCGAAATGACCCAAAGGGGTGCGGAAAGCAGTCTTCCATTCGTCGCCCTCCTTAATGCGAACCAAATGATAGGCGTTACGCAAGTCTAGCTTAGTGAAAATGGTGGCCGATTGTAATTGTTCGTGTATGGAGTCGATGAGCGGAAGAGGATATTTGTTTTTTACAGTAATGTTATTAAGACCCCAGTAATCGATACAAGGGCGGAGGGTCTTATCTTTCTTAGCTACGAAGAAGAACCCGGCCCCCACCGGGGAGGTGGATGGGCGAATAATACCGGAATCAAGTGACTCCTCAATGTACTCCTTCATGGAGTCCCTCTCGGGTCCGGAGAGGTTGAACAAACGACTAGCTGGTAAGGAAGCACCAGGAAAAAGATCAATAGCACAGTCGTATGGTCGATGTGGCGGCAAGGACAAGGCTCTCTGTTTACTAAAAACAGGAGAGAGATTGTGATACTCATGCGGAATGGAGGTTAAGTCAATCTGTTCTATAGTGG
>NW_023626417.1:0-2943 GCF_014905685.2 Nematolebias whitei | reverse complement strand
GTCGGCTCTAAAAACAGGACTTTCTTCCTCTCTCTCCGTCAGGAAACATTTTACCAGAACGTCGAGTCCAGGATGAATTTTTCTGTGAGTCTGAATCTTGATGTGAATCTTTAACTCATCCAGTGGAACATGGCTCTGGTTTTTGTATCAAAGCGGGGTGTGTGGTGTGTTTTCTGACAGAGGCCTGAGGTCTCCTCCGTCTCTCCCAGCGTTGTGTCGTTCTACGGCAGAAACCACGCTCTGCTGTCGGGTCGGAACCTCCGTGATGTGATCCGAGTGAGGATCCAGGCCGACCTGGACTGTAATCCCCAAGAGTGAGTCTCTAAGTGTTGAAATATAAAAATCAGTTCCCAGATTGAGTTCTGACTCAAACCTCGGACTGAAACAGCTTTTCTTTGTGTTTTCTGCTTTTATTTTGGCGGGTGAGTTTCAGTTTGACTGTTTGTTCTCCATCTGGTTTCTCTTCTCTCTGCTCAGATCTCCTGTGTGGAACAACACTGAAGACAGTCTGACCTTCCACATTCCCCCGACAGAAACTAAAGGCGTGGTCAAAGTGTGCGCTCTCCTCCCAGACGGCAGTTGCTACGGCAACGCTACAGTCACCTATCAGTCGTCACCAGTCTGCACCAACATTGAACCAAGCAGCACCTGGGTCAGGTATCGGCCGCAGGATCTTAATCAAACTGTGTTTGCAGCAGGAACACATCAGTTCACACTGAAGTACAGAGAAGTTAGCTTTTTCTGGAGGTACTCATCTATTAGCTCAGGATTTCTTAGTATCAATGTAATATACAGAGAGGTACTTACACAGAGTAAACCTGCTACTTGTGTAATAATGTACAGTGTAATGTACAGGGTACTCAAAAAGAAGAGGACAGTAACTACAGGGTTTACAAACAAGGTAAAAACATTACCCTGCAAGTATCTCTTTACTTACCCAGTACCTTACCCTATAAATACCTCATATATCACTTCATTATTATGTTGTACGTTGGATATATGTTTCCTCATGATTACCATGTGCAATACTGAATACCTGTAATTTATCCCATAGTTACCCTGTATGTTACACCTTAGTTACCCTGTACATTAATGATTAGTTACCCTATCCCTTACCCCTTAGCTACCCTATAGGTTACACAGTATTTATTCATTGTATATTACTCCCTAATGGGGAAATCATATACTCTGTACATTACCCAGTATTTTCTTTTAACATTACCCTCGAGTTACTCTGTAGGTACTCAGTAGTTACCTTGTACGTTACCCCGAAATTACCCTGTAGGTTACCCAGTAATTAGCCTGTAGGTTTTCTAGTAGTTACCCTGTAGTTTACCCAGTAGTTACCTTGTATGTTACCAGTAGATACCCCGCACATTACCCCGAGTTACCCTGTACATGGCCCCATTGTTACCCAGTCAGCCTCCCCACCATCACAGACATCTACATTTCCAGATGCAGGAAGAGAGCCACCTGCATCATGAAGGACCCCACTCACCCAGCACAAACTTTTTGCCCTGCTCCCCTCAGGAAGGAGGTTAAGGAGCATTAAGTGTAGAACCACTAGACTGAGGAACAGCTTCTACCCTGAAGCTGTTAGACTCATAAATCTAACCAGAAAAGTCACTGTAAGAAAAAAATAATCACTGTAATGACATTTTAATTGGTGAAATGTGACTTTTCTGTGCTGCTGATTATCCATGCTGCTGATCACATGCTGCTGATTATCTCATACTGCTGTATTCATTAATACCCATTTGCTCACCACAGACTCATGTTCAAGTTGCTGTTGATACGTTGTACTGTTTTACATTATTAGTCTTAGACCAGGGGTGTCAAACTAATTTCCACCGAGGGGCCACATCAGCATAATGCTTGCCCTCAAAGGGCCAGATGTAAATGTAAGACAATATAAATGTAGCTACATTTAACTAAATGCAATGTAAAATAACTGCAACTACCCCTTAATGTTAAATATCTCTAGATTTTTTATTTATTCAAGTTACAAATGTTACATATATATGTTTGCATGGATGTAGAAAAATATGTTTGCTTGTTGCTCTGTTATAACATAAAACCTTTGAACCTGTCAGGTTATGAATCCCACACTACTCCATAAATCAATGATCAAACTTTCCAAGTTAATAAGGAAAAAAAAGCAGCAGCTTTAATAAAGTGAACGTTTTGAATCCTCATATTTGTGTCTCGTGTCCTCCTTTAATGTGTTATGTTCATGTTGGACGTAACAAAGCTTTTACTGCTTTTGTAAGCAAATCAGTTTTACACAATATTTAAAAAATGTATTTCAAAGAAAGGAAGATATAAGATTTGTTGTTTCAACAAATGGAAAAAATGAATAGCCTAAAAAAAACAACTGTGAAGATCAGCTATTATACAGATGAACAAAAATATTTTTAGAGAAAAATTATTTGAAAAAATATAGAACAAGCTATTTTAATAGAACGTGCTGCTCGCTTCGGCTTTTGTAGATGCTGCTACTTCCTTCACTGCAGATGAAAGCAGGTGCGGAGACGTGCGCGGCCAGTGATCAGCTGATGCATCTGAGCTTAACTGGACTTTTTTTTTTTTTTTTACCTATTTCAACCTGCCGGTCAGACCTGCCTCCTCCTCGACAAAATAGATTAACACAATTTTATTTTGTGCATTCTTATTTAGTTTCCTTTGGTCTGTATGATTCGTAAAACTGCACTATAGAAGCCCGAGCCCACACATGTGCAATTATTTGTACAATGCGCCAGCGGCAGCGCTACTCTCTCTGTTCACAGTCTGAATAACTGCTGCACTCTTCTTTCCTCGTCCTCTCAACATAATAAACTTACTATGTCATCATTGTATGTTCCCATACGATGGTGAAATTAAGTTCTCAGCATTTAACCCATCACACCTGAGATGCACCCAGGTGGAGCAGTGGGCAGCTATGCA
>NW_023626416.1:0-2943 GCF_014905685.2 Nematolebias whitei | reverse complement strand
AACGTTGAGAGAGAAAAGCTGATGGTCCATCAGTCCAAGGCCACTAACAACAACTGTGGTCTGTCTGCGGTGTCTGGTCTACATTTGGTCTGTGATGGACATCCGGAGACCTTGGTGTCTTGATCAAAACTGCAATTGGCTTTGATAATGAACACACATAGTCTCACTTTAAGACAGGTGCCATAACATGACACAAGAGTGCTGCAGTAGGGGTGCTGGACTGATTGCCCCTGTTCCATTTGCTCTGTGATGAAAATTGTTTTATTACATCAGAATCTATAATGATGCTCCTCACTCCTTAGCAATATATATATTTTATTTTACTTTTCATTTTTACAAGTTGATCACAGGAGAAACCTGTGCTTAAGACTTGAATTAGATTGAGTTGGGTGATGTTTTCTAAATTAAGGATAAATAATGGTCTTTGCCTTGAACGAGTCCATTTAGTAGGTCTGCTTTGCTACAACAGAGGACATTTATTTAATGGTTAATACTTTGGGAAAGCTTATATAAGACTTTGGGTTAATGTTATAACTACACCTTATTATTTTATATTTCTGAAACCAATACTCAGTGTGTTAATTATAGCCAGTAGGACTTAGGATGTTGAAACAGTTCACTGTTTCAAAAGGGGGAGGTTGAAGGATGTTCTTAGCAGGAAACAGTTCATACAATGTGTAGAATTAAAAAAAAAAGATAAATATAAAATAACTTCATAGGGTTTATATTTAAGAGGACAATAAAGGCCAATCCAAAGCCTAAGCCAATCAAAACTTATGCGTTTAAAGGATAAGTTGGAATAACCACATTGACATTTGAAAAGTGGAAGAAATCAAAAGCCTAAAATCGATTTTGCTCTTGTTTATGTTTAACAAAAGTGTTTTCTCTTGTTTACAGAGTCCAGGAACTTCACTGGTCAAAAAAGGGGGACGCCCCTAATAACGACCTAAATAGATAGCAGGATCAGAAACAGAATCCTGAAGTGGAGGTGATCAAAGGTCAATTAGAAAAAGTGGTGGTTCTGTATTTTTAAATACACTTGACTTGACTTGACTGGACTTGACTTAAAATAGGGTAATTCAGATATTAAAAGGTGTCATGAACAAAGTATTTTAATCACATGTTTACTGCTGAGCGACAGGCTCAGTAGATATGATTCTTTCCTTGTTTCCTCTCAGGAACAGGTCCCTGGAGGGAAGAGTTATATATCAGTTGTTTAAAGCTTTTAAGTTGCACTTTGATGTTTTCTGCGCATGCGTAAAATGAAGTTCCTCCCACAGGCTTGAGGAGGGAGCCAGTATAGGAAATAATTTATTATGATGTATTGTGTATTGTTATTGTGTTATTATGTTTAACTTTGCTTATTTTAGGTAGATACACTGAATGCAAATGTTTTAGATGGTGGAGAAGGGAAAACTGGAGTAAGCAGCAGGTGCACGAGAAAACAGGGTCTGCCCAAGGACTCTGTCTTGCCCACAGCTGAGTGGGTGTTGCTGAGGGTAGTTAAAAGGAAGTGGCAGGAGCCCAGGTGGACAGGTCCATTTCAGGTGACGGAGAGAACCTCTCATGCAGTCCGGTTGAGAGGAAAAGGAGAAACGTGGTATCATTGGAGCCAGTGTGCGCCTGCCTCAGAGCCAGGAAGAGCGAGGGAGCTGGCAGAAACCATCTAAAGTCGTAAAACTGGACATTCATGTCTTGTAGACCGAAGCAGCCTGGTAAAGTTGCGTGCGGGCCCTGAAGGACTTTGTTTGAGTGGGTCACTGGGTGCTGGAAAAATCCACATTTAGTACAGACACCTAGATACGACAAAAACACTACATAATTAGAGTCTCACATTTCATGAAGAAAACTCAGAGACATAGGAGGAGTCAATATCTCTGAGCACCCCAGGGGAATACCTCTGCGTACGTGTGGCACATTTCAAATGTACTAACATTTTATTGACATACAATTTTTAATATTTTTTTTTATCTTTTTAATCTTTTTTCAACATTTTTATTGATATTTACATTAGTACTATTTTTGAAACATTTTTGATAACAATTTTATTGAAATTTGCTCTTGAATAACTATAATTTGAACTTTCTCTTTGTGCATTCAAAGGAGACAACTACCTTGCTGCTGAAGAGAGAATTGAAGTCTTGTGAGGCCAGAATAGATATTATGAGCTTTCGTTCATATTATTAGCCTACATTTGCATTTATAGGCTCACTTGACATTTGATATTACATTGTATTTAGATTTTAAATTTTAAAATTCTTCATTTTTAAAAATTTTTACTAGTACACATCTTATTTTTATATTTTTAATACACATTTTTATCCAATTAGTATATTTTTGCGTATTTTTGTTACAGCTTTTGTTTTGTATTTTAAGTAAAAAGGGTTGTGTAAGAGAAGAGGTTGACAAAAATGTGGTGGCCAGATAGAAAGGTCATTCTGGAAGTTGGATAGTTACTGTGAGTATGGTGAATTTGATCTTTCTCCTAGAATATGCTTGTGTTATTCCTGGAAGGTCAGACTGTACTATTGATAGGCATAAGAGGAAGTTTGGGGTTTTGAATGCATGTTAATCTTGACCAGGATGCAGAAAAATGACAATTGTATTACTCTTGGTGAAGTGTTTCCATTGGCTGCTAATAATACCAAAGCAGGTCCTTTTCAAGAAGTTAAGTGACATTATTATTTCTGTTTCAATTTTATCTCCTTTAATGTTAAGGTGAATGATGGGGTTGACTTTATGATTTTATTTCTCTGTGTGGACCTAAGGTATTTAGGTCCAAAGAGGGAATTGTTGTGAAATAAAATATATTTGTGTGCTTAATTCTTTAGTTTTATGTATTGGTGAAACTTATTTACTCTTCAACAAAGTCTGTGTAAGGCTGAAGAGGACAGGCATTTTCTGTCATCAGTTCCTTTGTTTAAACTCAGCAGAAAACTGAGC
>NW_023626415.1:0-2943 GCF_014905685.2 Nematolebias whitei | reverse complement strand
TGGATGGATGGATGGATGGATGGATGGATGGATGGGAGGGCGGGTGGGTGGATGGATGGATGGGAGGGTGGATGGATGGGTGGGAGGGTGGATGGATGGATGGGAGGGTGGGTGGATGGATGGGAGGGTGGATGGATGGATGGATGGATGGATGGATGGATGGATGGGAGGGTGGATGGATGGGTGGGTGGGTGGATGGATGGATGGATGGATGGATGGGAGGATGAATGGATTAATTGTGTCTTGATTGAAAAATACACCATGTTCAAAAGTACAAAAACTGTATTAAGAATATTAAAGAACAGATCTTAAGTATTTATGTTACACAAATATTTCCATTGCATTAAAGAGATAAATTGAAGAAAATTATTTAACATGAGGGTTATGAGGGGGTCCCTGAACCTACCTAAAAAGTTTGGGAACCCCTGTTCTAGGAAAGTCAGAAGACTGTTGCCATTTAAAACAAAACAAAAAAACCCACTTTGTTAGATATGAACTTTGTTGTGTTTCAGCACAGCCTGATACAGAAGTGTCCTCTTAATTTGTAGTTTCTAAACCGTTGAGATGTTGGCATTAAATTGTATGTTTACAAACTTGATGTCCAATAAAACTTTTTACTATTTGTAGCTCATTTTCCCACTCCATTCTGTTCCAGCGATTTGCAGAAGGCATCTGCAGGATCTTTAGCCTCCATCTTCTCTGCCACGGCACTGTGCCCCACAGAGCTGGTGAAGTGTCGCCTGCAGGCCATGCATGAAATGGAGGCGACCGGCAAGGTAGCGAGAGGCCAGAAAAGGTCAGTGTGATGAGCAGAGCGCGTTTATTTGCAGCTGACGTCGCTTTTGACCTTTTAAAATTTCTGTGCTGTGACTTCAGCACGGTGTGGTCTGTGGTTAAGACCGTCCTGAAGAAAAACGGCCCTTTGGGTTTCTACGAAGGACTGACGTCCACCATCGTGAGGGAGGTTCCTGGCTACTTCTGCTTCTTCGGGGCTTATGAACTGTGTCGGTCTTCGTTTGCGCAGCATATGGGCACAGACAAAGACAGTATAGGTGTGCTTGTGTAAGTTCACGTTTGGGTTTAGCATCATGGCACTTTGTAACAAGTTCTGTGGTTGCAGGTATTCTTCCGCTCATGTTCAGTGGTGGATTAGGAGGAGCTTGTCTTTGGCTGATGGTCTACCCAATAGACTGCGTGAAGTCCAGGATCCAGGTCTACTCTTTAGCTGGGAGGCAAGAAGGCTTCATAAAGACCTTCATGGGTATCGTACGCACTGAAGGTAAGATTTAAAAACGGTGGAATTCAATCTGCAGTTCTGAATATAATTAATTTTACACCGTGTTGTAAACTCAAACATTTTTATGTGCAGATTATTTATGTAACCAACTGATTTATATTGCATGTCCATATACCGTATTTTTTGGACTATAAGGTGCACCGGATTACAAGGTGCGTTAAGCGAAACGAACCAGTCTCACAATAACTCTCAACATTGTTCAGTTGTACCACATAAAATCGGTTCGAGGTCAGTAAGCACAACCAGAATTAATACATAAGGCGCACCGGATTATAAGGCTCGCTGTCGATTTTTGAGAAAATTAAAGGATTTTAAGTGCGCCTTATAGTCCAAAAAATATGGTAATTCCAGTTTGACCGAAAGTAATCGTAAGCAGTTTTTGCAAAGAATTCCAGCTCAGCGCAGCATGTGGAGCAGTTCTGAATTTAAAAACACTTCCTGGATGTGAAGCGAAACCTCTTCAACTAACAGAACAGAAGTCCAGTCGCTTTGTTTTTTAGGCTCTTAGGATTTGTCATGTTCAGGATGACTGAGGAGCTACACCAACGTTCAATGGAGCAAAGAGCTGACCTAAACACAGACAGCCCTTGAAAAGCTGAAAAAGGCTGAAGTGCTTTTGCTTTGTGACTTAAGTCTATGACGTTTCAGGCTCTCTGAGATGAAGCCTGTTGATTAGAGAAACTGTGTTTTCTGTGGCAATTAGGCGAGAATGCTGAATTGCTTTGCTGAAATTTTTACTGAAGCTAAAATAACGTTAACGGTGAAAGATGCAGAGCGTTAAGAAAAAGCTAAAGGGCAAAGCACTAGCTAAAAAACCAAAATAAGTAAAAAGTTAGCTAAAATAAGGAAAACTAACTGAAAGCCGAAAGTAACAAAATACTAACTAAAAGCAAAACGTAACAAAGGACTAATTAAAAGCAAAATGAAGCAAAACAGCAGCTAAGGGCTAAAAGTAACAAAAGACTAAAAGCTAAACCTGTCGATTGATTGGCTTGCTAGAGAAAAAACAAGAGACAGACTAAAAGTAGCAAAAAGCTAAATTAAAGCTAAATGTCACAACTTTAAAAACTAAAAGTAGCATAAGAAGACAGAAATGGAGTGAGTTTGTTGAAGCAATTTTCAAAATAAATGTTTTTGAAGGAATTGAAAATGTGTTTCTATGGTTAAAATATTTGAAAATGATGTGAAATATTTTATTTATAATAAAAATTCAAAAAGTAAAGTCAGAGCTCCCATCTCGTGAATGCGCTGAATGTTTTTGATATATAGCACAAGTTGGATTGCAAAAAGGTAAAGCGGAAAAATAAAAATTAGGAAATCAATAATGTGAACACTCAATCTGGGTTCATGCAGTTTTCTCAACGGAAACATTTTGCAACGTTAAACTAAGTCCGAGAAAGCAGATGGTAGAAACTACAGTGGACAGACTGGAGACAGAACTGGAAGTGGCAGAAGTGAAGACGCTGAGGTTCTTCTTAGGAGTGACAAGGATGGATAAGATGAGGGATGAGATCATCAGAGGTGCAGCACAGGTTGAACAACTGGGAGATAAAGTTAGAGAGGCCAGACTGAGATGGTTTGGACATGTCCAGAGGAGGAACAGTGGGTATACTGGTAGAAGGATGTTAGAAATGCAGCTGCCTGGA
>NW_023626414.1:0-2943 GCF_014905685.2 Nematolebias whitei | reverse complement strand
GAGATGTTTACAAGCATGCCACTATGTTTGAAGCGATGTTTTCAAGCTTGCCACAATGTCTGAAGGGATATCAAGCTTCCAAAAGTATCTAAATGGATGTTTACAAGCTTGCCAATGTGTCTGAAGGGATGTTTTTAAGTTAGCCACTATGTCTGAAATTATGTTTTCTAGCTTGCCACTATGTCCAAAGGGATGTTTTCAAGCTTGCAAATGTGTCTGAAGGGATGATTTCAAGTTTGCTACTATGTCTGAAGGGATGTTTTCAAGCTTGCCACTATGTCTGATGGAATGTTTTAAAACTTGCCAATATGTCTAAAAGGATGATTTCGAGTTAACCTCTATGTATGAATGGATGTATTCAAGCTTGCCAATGCATCTGAAAGGATGTATTCAAGCTTGCCACTATGTACAAAGGGATGTTTTCATTCATTCTTATGTGTTCAAAGGGATGCTTACCAATATCTCTGAAGGGATGTTTTCAAGCTTGCTAGTATGTCTGAAGAGATGTTTACAAGAATGCCACTATTTTTTAAGCGATGTTTTCAAGCTTGCCACAATGTCCGAAGTGATGTTATCAAGCTTCTAAAAGTATCTAAATGGATGTTTACAAGCTTGCCAATGTGACTTTATGGGATGTTTTCAAGCTTGCCAACGTGTCTGAAGTGATGTTTTCAAGCTTGCCACTTTATCCAAAGGGATGTTTTCAAGTTTGCAAATGTATGAGAACGGATGAATGGCAATGTGTCTGAAGGGATGTTTTCAAGCTTGCCACTATGTCTGATGGGATGTTTTCAAACTTGCAAATGAGGGGATGTTTTCAAGCTTGTCAATATGTCTGAAGTGATGTCTCAAGCTCTCATTATGTCTGAAAGTATGTTATCAAGTTTGCCACTATGTCGGATGGAATGTTTTCAAACTTGACAATGTATCTGAAAGAATGTTTTCAAGCTTCTCAATATGTCTGAAGTGATGTTTTCAAACTTGCCTTTATGTCTGAAGTGATATTTTTAAGCTTCCAAATGTGTCTGAAGGGATGTTTTCAAGCTGGCCTTTTTGTCTGAAATGATGTTTTTAAGCTTCCAAATGTGTCTGAAGGGATGTTTTCAAGCATGCCAATATGTCTAAAAGGATGTTTTCAATCTTTGCACTATGACTGAATGGATATTTTCAAACTTGCCAATGAGGGGATGTTTTCAAGCTTGTCAATATGTCTGAAGTGATGTCTCAAGCTCTCATTATGTCTGAAAGTATGTTTTCAAGCTTGCCACTATGTCTGAAATGATGCTTTCAAACTTGCCTTTTTGTTTTAAGTGATGTTTTCAAGCTTCCAAATGTGTCTGAAGGGATGTTTTCAAGCTGTCCTTTTTGTCTGAAGTGATGTTTTCAAGCTTCCAAATGTGTCTGAAGGGATGTTTTCAAGCTTTCCACTATGTCTGATGTGTAGTTTTTAAGCTTTCCACTGTGTTTGAAGCGATGTCTTCAAGCTTGCCAATGTTTCTAAAAAAATATTTTCAAGCTTGTCAATATGTCTGAAGTGATGTTTTCAAACTTGCCTTTATGTCTGAAGTGATGTTTTTAAGCTTCCACATGTGCCTAAAGGGATGTGTTCAAGCATGCCAATATGTCTGAAGTGATCTTTTCAGTTTTCCAAATGTGTCCGAAGGGATGTTTTCAAGCTTGCCACAATATTTTAAGTGAAGTTTTCAAGCTTGCCACAATTTCCAAAGGGATGTTTTCAAGCCTCCAAAATTGTCTAAATGCATGTTTACAAGCTTGCCAACGTATTTTTATGGGATGTTTTCTAGCTTGTCAAGGTGACTGAAGGGATGTTTTCAAGTTTCCCACCATGTCTGAAGTGATGTATTCAAGCTTAACAATGCGTCTGAAAGGATGTTTTCAAGCTTGCCACTATGTCCAAAGGGATGTTTTCAAGCTTGCAAATGTGTCTGAAGGGATGATTTCAAGTTTGCCACTATATCCAAAGGGATGTTTTAAATTTCGCAAATGTATGATAACGGATGATTGGCAATGTGTCTGAATGGATGTTTTCAAGCTTGCCACTATGTCTGATGGGATGTTTTCAAACTTGCCAATATGTCTAAAAGGATGATTTCGAGTTAACCTCTATGTATGAATGGATGAATTCAAGCTTGTTAATGCATCTGAAAGGATGTATTCAAGCTTGCCACAATGTCCGAAGTGATGTTATCAAGCTTCCAAAAGTATCTAAATGGATGTTTACAAGCTTGCCAATGTGTCTGAAGGGATGTTTTTAAGTTAGCCACTATGTCTGAAATTATGTTTTCTAGCTTGCCACTATGTCCAAAGGGATGTTTTCAAGCTTCCAAAAGTTTCTAAATGGATACTTTGCCAAATTTGCCAATGTGACTTTATGGGATGTTTTCAAGCTTCTCAATGTGTCTGAAGGGATGTTTTGAAGTTTGCCTTTTTGTCTGAAGTGATGTTTTCAAGCGTCCAAATGTGTCTGAAGGGATGTTTTCAAGATTGCCAATGTGTCTGAAGTGATGTTTTCAAGCTTGCCACTTTATCCAAAGGGATGATTTCAAGTTCGCATATGTATGAGAATGGATGAATGGCAATGTGTCTGAAGTGATGTTTTCAGCTTTCCACTGTGTTTGAAGCGATGTCTTCAAGCTTGCCAATGTATCTGAATGAATATTTTCAAGCTTGTCAATATGTCTGAAGTGATGTTTTCAAACTTGCCTTTATGTCTGAAGTGATGTTTTTAAGCTTCCATATTTGCCTAAAGGGATGTTTTCAAGCATGCCAATATGTCTGAAGTGATCTTTTCAAGTTTCCAAATGTGTAGGAAAGGGATGTTTTCAAGCTTGCCACAATATTTTAAGTGAAGTTTTCAAGCTTGCCACAATTTCCAAAAGGGATGTTTTAAAGCCTCCAAAATTGTCTAAATGCATGTTTACA
>NW_023626413.1:0-2944 GCF_014905685.2 Nematolebias whitei | reverse complement strand
TCAGTCAGTCAGTCAGTCAGTCAGTCAGTCAGTCAGTCAGTCAGTCAGTCAGTCAGTCCGTCCGTCCGTCCGTCCGTCCGTCCGTCCGTCCGTCCGTCCGTCCGTCCGTCCGTCCGTCCGTCCGTCTGTCCATCCATCCATCTTTACTTGCTTATCCTAACCGAATTGCGGGGACTGCCTGTCCATTAGCAAAACATCTCATGAACCACTGGACAGATAATCAAACTGTTAGAGAGTAATCACTGAATGAACATCAGCTAATCAATGTTAGCAACACAAAAAGGAGGATGTTGTGGTTGAGTCATCCTCACCAGAGTCTCTGAGCATCAATGTTTTGAGAGTGTACATAACGTCATTTACATAGTTTGACCCTACTTTAACTTAATTTCTTCTCATCGTGTGAATGACTATAACATTTATAAATCATTCACAAGAAATCCATTTCTTTTCTGCACACTTTTTGGCACATAACTTGTTCCAGTTTTTTGCACTAATGTAATTCAATGATTCATTTATCAAAATGTTCAGCTCACTAAGGACATTCCTGCAGTGATTTTTTTTTTTGTATTTGTGCAATTTTTACTTTTAAGAATATATATATTTTTTCAGCTATTTTTTTATCATTGAAATTATTGGAGCTTTTTTTCACATCGTTCAAACCTCGTTGTGCTGTTTAACCTTTTACGGCTCATTTGAGCTCCTGTTGTGGTTCAGCTTTTTTCAGTGTCTTTCTGCTAATTTTAGCCTTTTTCAATTTTTTTTTATTTCCACCTTTTGTGCTTCTTTCCCATAATTTCACCTTTTTATGTTGCTTGCTGCCTTTTACTGCTAATTCCAGCTTTAACAAAAGATTTTTCACCTACTTTTTTGTTGCATTTTTCAGCTCATTTAAAAACTTTAAAAGGGTGCTTTTTTCAAAGCCTAAAAATCAATTTCAGATTTAATTTTGTAATAATCCAAGTAAACAAAATGCCTGTTTGAAGTAAAGAAAAACTTTATAAAAAGTGTAAAGAGAGCCAAGGTAAAAGAAATATTCAAGTTGCTTCATGTGGCCCATTAGTTATTTCTGACCCTTATCAGGACAAGATCAAAACTGAGAACAGAACATGAGCCTCAAACTCGAAGTCAGTGAAAATCATGTAAGTTGTGTAGAAAAAGTCCTGAACTGTGAGCAGCAGAAGGCTCTGGTTGTCCCATATACATTTTTACACTATTTTACGTAGGAGGTAAGACAAAACTGATAAAAAAAAAAAAAAAAACCTTCACATCTAGTTTTAAAGAGAAAATTCTGAGTTTAACTACATGGCATCACAGAGTGTTTGGATGTTCTCACTCTGCTCTCAGGGAAGATTTGAGCTACAAACATGAGTCCTACAGCAGAGGGAGACACACTGGATGAAAAAACAAAAATGAACGTTTTGATATGTAAACTGTACAGAAAGTGTAAAATTTGCGGGAGTAAGATGTTTGTTTGCAATAATTTTATCAGGTTTAGAAAGCTCAGATGTTAGAGTTGAACAAAGTTGAACATTAAGTGGTAAATAATAATCAAAAAACACTAAACCTAAACTGAAACTTGATAAAAACTAATAAATCAAAATGCCACTTCAGTCATGTAAAGCACAAATCTCTTAGGACTTGTTAAAACTTTGAAGGATGCCTCCATGGTGAAGTGGTGTCTGAGCTCAGTACCCCCCAGAAGAGTTTTCTCTTTCATTCTGCCAAAATTATGCAGTTTGTGGATACAATTATTTTTTTTTTGCAAACTTTCTCAACATTGTATGATATACTGCAAGAAAAACAATCATATCCCACTATCCATGATCCAGCTGTACATTTCAATGGTTTCATTTAGTTTTTCCATTTCATTTTATTTTATTTTATTTTACTTGGAAAATGTCAGGAATCATGGTGTGCAGAGCAAAAGTGAACCCAAAACCACAACAGAAGTAGACAAATAATAAGAAAACATCTATTTGAGTAATTTGGCTTAAAACACATGATTTGACCATTTTGTTAGTTCTCTGCATTAACACATCACACCTGAGATGCACCCAGGTGGAGCAGAGAGCTGACATCCAGGGCACCTGGGGGAGCAGATGGTGGGGGCTGAGGGCCTTGCTCAAGGGCTCAGAGTGAAGCAAATGAGGGTGGAGGCAGGTGTGGGTGTTTAACCGTTCCCACCCACACTTTGATGTTGTCTGTCTGGAGAGTTGAACCAGCGACCTTCCGATCACAGGCCCACCTTCTCCTCTGCACCACCACTCCCCCTAGTGACTTAATACTTTAAAGAGACATCAGATTCTTCTCTTCTGTGTTTTAGTCATTGTAGCGACGCTCTGTTTACACGCAGGCCTCCCATTCGACATCACTTCCTCTCACGCCATGCTGCAAAACACATTTATATCTAATACAGAAATTTGATGTCACAGCCTCTTTAATGTTTACGCATTAGCACCCTAATGAGCAGATTATGAACCGAGATACATTTGAATGACTAAAAACAATACGGAGGAACTAATCTGTTTGGACATGCTCGCTCAGAAGATTTAACGAGTGTTTTTCTCTGTGAACTGCCTGTGCCATTCAGACAGATAATCAGGTTTCCTCTTGTTCTACAGAGCTCTGTGTGTACAGAGGATGGATGAGTTGTGCCAGAGCTCTGCAGATTGTTGGCCCATTCACTGCTCCTGGGCATTGACTTTAATAAGGCTTGATGCGGCTCCCACTATTCTTACAGCATATACTGCTCTGTCTATAAATAGTCCTGGCGATTTTAACCAGACATGGCTCACATAAACTTCTTCAGAGCTCCTCTCTCGCACACACACATACACACACACTTAGTGGGCTGCTATAGAAAGCAGTTGGAGCTCCCTTCATAAATAAAAGTGTAATCTTGAAGAGGGGGAGGTGTGGTGGTAAAACTCTATATATTTCTGAC
>NW_023626412.1:450-2945 GCF_014905685.2 Nematolebias whitei | reverse complement strand
CAGATTAATCACACTCGAGTTGTGATTAATCTGATTAATAACTATGCTTAACTTTGTAAGCTTGAAATATATATATGCAGGTTTTTATACAATGCTGAAGAAAACGTTTTACTGTCTCCAACCAAACAGTTTTCCAGGTTTTCATACTAAGCAAGGTTTACAAAAGTCATTTTGTTTCAAACATTAATTTATAAATGTAAACTCAAACGTCTCATTAAGTGTCATCTATGTGATCAAAACACTACAATGTTCCCTCTAATTTTTCATGTGTCTGTGCAAACACACAAGCTCCCTGAGCATCCCTCTCATCCTCTGTTCTCACTCCATCTACCTCCATGTCCTCTCTAACTGCATCCATGTATCTCCTTTTTGTCTCTTTTCTGGCAGCTGCATTTCTAACATCCTTCTACCAGTATACCCACTGTCCCTCCTCTGGACATGTCCAAACCACCTCAGTCTGGTCTCTCTAACTTCATCTCCGAGTTGTTCAACCTTTGCTGTACCTCTGATGATCTCATTCCTAATAGGGATGTGCGATATGGCATACAATTCATATCCCGATATCTATTGTGATGGGTGGCGGTAACGGTACATATTATGGTATGTTTTTGGTATAAAACTTGCAATAAGGAATGCAACCAAAAAAAGCATAGGGTATCATTTTGCCAGCAATTATTTTGAAAACTGCTATACCACAAAATAATCTCAATCAAGAAAATTCAACTACTAGATCCAGAGGGTTTTTAAATTAACAAAATAAAATCAAGTATTAGGCTATTCTTGTAGTGCAAAACAGTGCAAAATATATCAAATGTAGTTTAAACCATATGTTTTAAACAAAATAATATGTTGTTAACGCTTGACAGTTTCCAGTCTTCTCACTTATGAAATGAACAGCAACAGAGCAACATTTCACTGACAACACTTCACCCTCCAACCCTCTAGTGGGCGTTTCCTTTTGCTTTAAGGAGAGCAGACACAAAATGGTGACCAGTTTCCTCTGTGGCTTTGACCAGAGAGGCTCTCGCTATAAAAATCACACAACACAGCCTTGAACCATTTTGGCTGTGGCTGCCTGCCTGGGAGGAGTTGACGGGGGACAGGACAGCCCCCAGAAACCATCTTATCTCCCGCAAACTGGTCGGTCCACTTAAGGAGTGTACTGCTTGGTGGGGAAACAGTTTACTTGGGACTCCTCAGACTTATGAAGCCCACCAGATAGAGGGTGAAACATCTTTCTACAAACAAAAACCGTCCAGATGAACTGACTGAGCATTACTGAATTTGGTACCTGGATGATTGAGCATGAACTTTGACACAACACAGCCTTCTTTCACAGATCAGAGAGCAGGTTTAACCCTTTTTATTTAGCACAAATGCACTCTCTAACGCTGGCCAACGTTTACTTTAACTTTCAACAGAACACAGCGTTTTGCGCATGCGTCCGAATATGGCAACAGTATGGCAAGCCGGCTGTAGTTAGCTTGAAGCTTCGCTACTTAGCACTTGAAGAAAACACCACTTAGCACAGTTTTCAACTCAAAAAACTTAACGATTAAATCTGACAACTCTGATTTTACATCAGACACAATATTATGGTATGGTATAAAGTTTATTCATTAAAAAAAAAAAAAAAAAAACAATTCCATAACAATATAAAAAAAATGCAAGAGAATTATTACTGCAGAGAGTATTACTGCAGTTAGTCGGTAGAATACAGATCTCTATCAGCTCTTATCCATTCTTGTCACTCCTAAGGAGAACCTCAACATCTTCATTTTGCCAGTTCTTTCTCCAGTCTTTTTTTGTCAGCTGGTCTCACCCCTGTCTTGTAAACTTTTCCTTTGACCATCCAGATATACACCGAGCACTACTGTTTGCTAACACTTAGCATGATAAAAACGGTTATAAGTCGTGGGATTAGCTTACTTACTGCTTTTGTTTGATGTCGTACGAACACAAACTTCTGCAATAAATCCATAACGTCAAATATTATTTCTCGGTATGCGATGAAATATGTGGTATAAAGCTTGGAAAAGCACTAGAAGACAAGGTTGTTTGTAGCTTATTCGCACGTAGTGCCGAAACACCAGAAGATGCTGATTGGCTGGAATGAAAGTTCAACTGTGATTTCATTCGTTTAATTTTTACGTTCTCGTAAATTTCTGTTGTTATTACACAAATCACATGACACAGGTCTGTTTTGATTGGGGGGGGGGGGGGTCTCCCTTCACTCTGGACACATTTTAGGAAGGTAGTGGAGACCGCTGCACTCTTCTTGTGCACAGAGAATGTGCGAGCAGCGCATGATTGCGCACGCGCAGCTTGAAGGGAAAACTGATTACCAGTATAGTAATGGATAATTCTGCATTATGTATTATTAATGAGTTACTGGTAATCATTTATCATTTTAGATTAGTCGCATGCGTTAATGTTAACAGCCCTAATATAATATAATTAATATCTATCTATCTATATATATATATATATATATA
>NW_023626412.1:0-350 GCF_014905685.2 Nematolebias whitei | reverse complement strand
GGACACTAAACAAATTGTGAATAAAAACTGAATGCAATGATGTGGAGGTGCCAACATCTAATATTTTATTCAGAATAGAACACAAATCACAGATCAAAAGTTTAAACTGAGAGAATGTATCATTTTAAGGGAAAAATCTGTTGTTTCCAAATTTCATGGAGTCAACAAATCCCAAAAAAGTTGGGACAAGTCCATTTTTACCACTGTGTGGCATCCCCCCTTCTTCTTACAACACTCAGTGAGGTGCAGTGACGTTTAAGGGCCCGGAGATCACGAGCATCCAGTAGAGTTTTACGGCCTTGACCTTACGCACAGCGATTGTTCCAGATTCTCTGAATCTTTTGATGATG
>NW_023626411.1:0-2945 GCF_014905685.2 Nematolebias whitei | reverse complement strand
TATATATATATATATATATATATATATATATATAACTGGATGTGATTTCTGAGAATCGCAGGCCACTTGCGGCTCGTGAAACTCGCTGGCAGGAAGGAATCAACCTTGGAGAAGCTACAAGCTTGGTACGGTGGTGTTGACCACAAAATGTGTCTGTTTGGAGTCGCCATTGAGATGTACCAGTAGAACTATGAAGGCAGACAAAAATCAAACAGAGTCGGCCTGACCCAAAATAACTGTTGTTGTCTGAATCTGGTTCCCCTGTTTGACCTTGAATTAGCCAATTATCTCAAACTGTCCTGGTCGGTATGTGAATAAGAAGCTCTTCTCCCCCCTACCTTCCCTTCCCAAGGACATCTGTGGACCTGTGTCAGAGCTGAGCCGGCTGATAGACACTGCACCATCTCTTAACAGAACTATGAGGACTATCTGGCGGTGTCCATGGACAAACTCCCCACCTTCATCAGCCTTCTCATGCATAAATGTATCATGATGTCATCCGTACATTGCCGTTTCTGTGCTGAGGTTGTTTTTTTTTGCAACTCTCACACTGTGTACCGTCTACGACACAATACAAGATATGAGTTTTTTATACCTCCTCTGCCCTCATGTTTCTCTTTTTCTCATCTAAATGAAAAGCTCAGTGCCTCCCAAAGGCCACAGCCTCAGACACCTCTGTACCCCCATGTCTGTTTGTTTATGTTTTCTCAGACAGGCTGTACTTAAATGTAATTTTGTTGTGCTTCAGTGCAATGACAATAAAGCTGATTCTGATTTTGATTGAAAAGTTTGAGCTATGGAGTTCACCAGTGACTTTCAATGCTCCAGTAAAGACCGGAGCCTCAGCACAGCTTTAAGAAACCTCAAGACAAGCACAAACTAGTCGCAGCTGAGAAGATGAAGCAGCAGAATTCAGCTCTGCTTACTTTAGGAAAATACCTCACACACACAAAAAAATAAATAAATCATTGGTGTACAATAAAAGGCAGAATTCTGACAGAGGAGGTTGTTGGTTCAAAACTGGGGAGTATAGAGTTCAAAGCTTTTAACAGCTCAATATTAGACTGACTCCTCTCCCACCTGAGGGTCTTCAGGGTCGTTGTCTGGCTCCTGTGAGAGATGTTTTGCTCACCTGCATGACGCTGACTATCAAACAAATATCTTACAAAGTAATGCACAAAGTATCCTGATGCATGCTCAATAATCCAGGTAGAACAATCTAAAAAAAAGTAAATCTGGTCCTCTGGACATTCAAAAAAGAAAACAAAGCAAAACAACAATAAAAAAATAACGTAGAAACATTTTGTCTTTCATCCGAAAGACTTCCTCAGTCTGAGGTGCTGTATTCAGCTCAGTCTTATAAATAGCACCTTCTCAGAGTGGATCAACCAGTTTGCTGCTGACAACCAAAACCAGCTGCTCACATGAGCTGGTTCCACATCCAACTGATGTGTACCACAAACCCACCCACACAGACCAGTATTTGCAGTTTGACTCCCATCACCCTTTGGAGCCCAAGTTAGGAGTCATCAGGACTCTGTACCACAGAGCAGACAGCGTCCCCACTAACTCAGGAGCCAGGCAGAAGGAGAAATCCCACACAAGCAAGGGCATCAGAAGTATCAGTAATCGGGGGGGACACAATGATGTATGTGTGTGCACACGCGCGTGCGTTAAAAAAATGTGTTCACCAGTGTACAAAAAAGCAACATTTCACCTAGATTTCCTTTAATTCCACACATTTAAAACATGTTTCTCACCAAGTTTGTGTAAATTTAGCTGTGTGTTTTAAAGACATTTTAACTTTAATACAGAGTGTCATATCTGCACTATTTCTCTTTATAGAGAAATACAAAACATCACCACTGGACTTTTTTACTTGTGTTCAACACTAATCATCTAAATGATGTTTCTCATGAAGCTTGATGACAATAAGGTGTGGGGTTTTAAAGACATTTCAACTTTAATGCACCTCAACACACAGCGTCTCTTACACCTGCAGCATCTTACAGCGTCACAGTTACTGCTAAGCTAACATGCTACAGACGTAGTGCTGCACTTCTCTCAAGCATCTTCCTAACATGAATATATGTTTATGATCAACCCCCCGGGTCAACAACTGCTTGCACAAAGCTCGCTAAACTGGCGAGCGAGTAACACAGAGGTGTCTCTATCTCCTCCACCTGTGTACGTTTTCTGCCGAAGCAGGACGAGACGCACAGAAACACTGCAGGTGTTACACCATATTCTGTGACCACCGTATATTGTGACCGTGGCAACAGGCTGCTGTGTTTAGAGTTGGAGGTAACCAGGAAAACCTGGAGTGGAGTTTTAGTGGTTTGAATATTGTCCTATTAATCAAGTGAAATGGATTTGTTCACGAAGAAAGAGAAACTGCGCCGCCTGAACTAATGTTTTATAGTAAAAGTGGGGGGGTCCAAATGAACGTTTTTGGAAAGTGGGGGGGACTTGTCCCCTTCACATATAATGGTTGCGACGCCTATGCACACAAGACAGGCTCTAGAGCAATGTGGATATCCTAACTGGGCCTTCCCGAAAGCAGAGAAGAAACCCAAACAGGACTCCAGTCAGCCATCAGGTGAAAAGGAGGAACCCAGACCCAGACCAGTGGTCATTCCAAATGTTGCGGGAGTATCAGAGAAACTGAGACGTTTATTTTCTAAACATAACGTCCCAGTGGCTTTTAAACCCCAAAAAACATTACGGCAAAGACTGGTTCATCCCAAAGATCCAGTCCCCCGGCACAAACAGAGTAATGTTGTGTATGCTGTTCAGTGTCAGGAGGGCTGTGATCAGTCTAACATCGGGGAAACTAAACAGCCACTGGCCAAAAGGATGGCCCAGCACAGAAGATCAACATCATCAGGCCAGGACTCTGCGGTCTACACTCATCTCCAGGCCAGCGGTCACTCTTTCAGGGATGA
>NW_023626410.1:0-2946 GCF_014905685.2 Nematolebias whitei | reverse complement strand
ACGCCTTCCTTCTAATTCTAGGGAGTGGGGTTTAACCTTTACACCAGGAAACACTTCTATGGGCGTCTTGGCATGACAACGTGCCTCAAACACGTTCACAGCGCACTGTTTAATCTCACTGATGGATTTTTCTCTGTAATTTGCCATCATTTGCACTGACGTTTGAATGTCAGGATGGAGATTTTTGCTGAAAACAAATTTAAAACCTTCTTCTTCCTCCATTCCGGTTTCATTTCTGCTACCAAAATAAGCTTGGAAGATTCTTTTGTAATAAACTTTTGGATGTTCATTCTTGCCCTGCGTGACCTTGTCTGCGGCTGGATACCCAGCAGGCCCTGCGCAGGAGTCGTACTCTTTGATCAGAGCTTCACACAGAAGTTTGTAATCCCTTCTCGTTGCATCTGGTAGACGCTCGATGAAGGTAAACACCTCTCTGTCCGAAGTGAGTCGTATCAGACTGATTTTATCTTCTACCGTAGCGTTTGGATAAGCTCTCAATCTGAAATCCAGATCTCTGAGGTACGCTTTTGTTCCAGCGGAGCCCAACGGTTCAGGGATGAAACGTTGTACATATTTTGAGATTTTTTGCAAGTCATCCATTGATGGAGAAGATTTCAATGGTCTCACATGCGTGATCAGTTGTGGGGGTGTTACTCTGCCCGTTTGTGTAGGTGATTGGATGGGTCTAAAAGCACTGTGTGAGTAAAGAGGTCGTTGAGTAATTGGTGTATTAGTCCGACTTTGTTCAAGGTCTGGTTTGGATTCCAGGTCACCTTGAACAACATTCTGACCTTTTTCTATTGCTGCTATTAGTTTCGCCTCACATTTTTTTAAATGTTCCTGGGATGTACAGTAGTCACCTTCTAAGCGCATATGTAGCTTTTGTAGATTTTGTTTATCTATTTTGCATTGTTCCAGTTCAGTTTTTGCAAGCTGCAACTGTTGTTGTAGCACATCATTATCTGCACACGTGGCTTTGTACTGACGGTCTATTTCTTTAATCTTTTCATAAGATTTTGCTTCTAGTGACGCCTGCATTTCTGAGAGATCCTTCTCATGTGTTTTAGACATCCAGTCAAGGCGTTCCGACCGTTCATCCAATTCAGCTTTTAGAAGCAGAGAGATTTTTGCTAACCGTTCAAGGCTAAGCTTTTTACTCTCTGTATTTAATGTTCCTGCGGCCAAACTTTTCAGCTCTTCTTGTCTTTGAGCTTCATCAAGTTGTTCTAATTGTTGTATTTCTTTGCCAATTAGTGGATTTGTCAAAATATGTAAGGCCCCCAAAATGATATCATCATTTGTTGGTTTTGAAAAGTTGTCTTCATCTTCTTTGCTTGTCATTTTTCTTCTATTTAAAGATTAAACAGGAGAATTTTAATGTTTTAGGTTTTTCAAAATAAATAAAATCAGCAAAGTCTCTTTGTCTGATGTATTTACTTTTATTTAGTGATTTATCAATTAAACGTGCACTATCCTTTTAGCAAATGAGTAAACTTTTTCCAACTTTGTGAAAATCTGTAACTGTTTCTATTTTTAAAAAGTTAATGTTTATTTTTGTACCTTAGTTTTAAGGGATTACCAGTGAAATAAAACTTTTTTGGTGAATGCTTCTTTGCATAAATACCTTATAACTTTTAAAATGCAAGATAACAGTAATTTTCAGCTTTAAGGAACGTTTATTGACTCGAAAATGCCTTTTAGAAAGATTAAAACGTTTAATTTCACTGTTTAGACCTAAAAGCGAGTGAAACCTGTCTTCTCAAGGTTGTCCAGAAGATGTCAGCCTTACCTTACTAATCTTAACTCAGACACTGTTTGTGTTATCCACTAGGGGAGCTATAACTTCCTGTGGCGTTCGGTTGACATCCTGTTGTTAGCCGCTTAGCTTGAAGTTAGCTTCGGCTAAACTCGGTTAAAATCAACATTTCTGAACGGATTTTTTACACAAACGTGGCAAAATTTCAACAAACACGACTTCTTAGCCTGAACATGAGTTTTTGGAACAATATAGCAGCTTCATTTAGTGATTTTAAGCGTAGTTGAAACTCCGGTCGTTAGCTGTTTAGCTTAAAATTAGCATCGCTAGCGTTGTTTAAAAACATCATTTTATAACGAATTTTAAACTGTAACGTTGCAAAATTTCAGCAAATATGCTTCCAAGCATTTAACCAGTGTGTCAACAATCACTTTAGAGGCGTTTTTCAGCTTTAAAAAGCAGATTTTATTTCCCTATGAAAACGAATTTCATTTCCGGGTCACGTGACTGAAATCACCAATGGCAAAGCAGCGCAGGGTGAGAGGAAGTGACGTAGCCACGCCAGTCAGCCTTCTCAACCAATCAGAGCGCTCCACAACAGCGAATTCAACCAATCACGAAGCGTTTTCTCCAACTAGCAAGTTAGATTAGCGTGAAATAGTTCGTCACTTTTTCGTCTTTTAAACCATCAAAATGCACTTTTTCTGTTAAAAATTGTAACGAAACAACTCCTAACTGTGTTCTGAGATGGCACTCAGCTTTTAAAACGCTTATCCATCTATTCAAAATACTCGTTCAAACTGAACAGAACCGAACTGGTCCACAGCCGGGTCTTAGCAGAACCTCGTACTTTTTAAACAGAATAACGTCTTCCACAGCTCATCAGCTTTTAGTTACACGTAACAGACGTACAATTTCAGCTTTAAAAAGACTCAATGACACAATTTCAGCTTTTAAAACATTACTAGCCCAACGCTTAGAACATGCAGCGTTTGCTTGAAAGGCGCAGCTCCGAGCGCGCAGCTCCGGCTGTTGCGTAAACATTCACAGCTGATAAACTGTTATTTTTTCAACATGCCAACATTTAAAAAATCAATCTTACACGTATCAACAGTCATTTATGAGACGTGCGAGCCACCAGTTTGTAGTGAGTCACGTAGGTACGTGTCACTAGTTGTAGTATGACAATA
>NW_023626409.1:1596-2946 GCF_014905685.2 Nematolebias whitei | reverse complement strand
CTCCTCCATTTCACGCCCTCTTTCTTGTTGACTGTCGTGTAAAACTGTGTCTGCTTTCCGATAAGCAAAGGTAACCACTGGAAGTAGCGATAAGCACCTTTGCTTGCAGCCTCTCCTCCAAGGGGTCCGGAAGCTTACTTCAGCGCCGTGGTATTACCTGTAGCTGTCTAAAGTAGCCTCATTAAGACTGCGGCGAGGTGATTCATCCAGAATATTAATGACCTTTAGCGTTGCAATTGTTAACTGTTCTGGTAATTTTTAGGGCCCTGGAATTGGGCACAAGGGTGTTGTCACTCTGTAGCTAATAAACCTGTCAAAACCTCCTTTATTGGTGTTGTTAAGTGAACCAAGCATTACCATGTTTTTGTTCATTAAGGGTGAAATAATAGTCCAGAATTATTCATTTTGCGTTGCTTTAATCAATAGTTTTAGCAGGGGATACAGCATCAGGCATAATTTTATAATGATTAAATTTCATGAGTACATAGGATACACTTTCTTCCCTAAATGAGGCGATGACAACTATCTGTGGAATTCTAAACCTCAAGAGCCCTTGAGGATTTATAGATACTGCCTTCACATAGACCTTTCACAAATCAAGCCAAAAGATGTTCTCCCTCAACTCCCTCATGAACCAGAAGCACCTTCGAGCAAATCTCACCAGTAGCCAATTCAGTACTCTCAAATTTATTCTGTATGCTGTTCTTCCAATTTGATTAAACAATTTAGTTAGAGCAGAGAAAGAATGAGGTTGTCCGCTTACCATGATTTTGAGGTGACCCTTAGTGAGTCACTGTAAAGGTAAGGGCATATTTCCAGTTCTCTAGGAGAGAGATACGGGCCAAACCTCGAAGGCAAGTACAACTATTCTAGAACACATAGAGGACTAAAATGCAAGATGGCGGCGCCAGTGTGTTCGGCTTGCCTCTCCCTGCATACTTTGATTGTTTTTGTGTTGTTTTTTTGCTTTTATAACTAGTGTCGACTCTCTGCTGGTGTATAATCGCCAAACGCTTTTTAATCTTCGACCCGATATTAACAACTTGGCTCCGTTTGTGAATGACAGCCAGAAAACTTTTTTCCCTCCATTTCTGTCGGACGTGCCGGCCTACCTGTGCCGCGCCCCAGCTCCACCAGCGCGCAGAGCGCGCAGACGCCGCGGGAGATGCAGCGGCCAGCTGGTCAGACTGAAAGCTCAGCTGGTGTCCTCCCTATCCGCTCTCTCTGAGTTTGGAGCTGCATCTAATTGTTTTATCTCATGGCGCTCCCTGGATCTCATCAGCTCTTCTCTGGCTCCTGTTGTTGGCCTGGGTGAGGGACAACCTGCGCGATGCCTCCCCCCCCCCCCCC
>NW_023626409.1:0-1496 GCF_014905685.2 Nematolebias whitei | reverse complement strand
GGCTCCTGCGTCGGATCACACCCCGGCTGCTGTTGGCCTGGGTGGGGGGCCACTGCTGCGCGGCTTCTCCTTTCCTCTCCTCCGCGTCCGCGGAGTGAACCACCACAACCTGCGGCTGCTGGACAGAGCTCCTCGGATGGATGACGTCACCCTGGCTCCATCTCATGTTCACATGGCTCTGGTTAATGCTAGATCTTTAACAAACAAGACCTTTATTCTGAAGGACTTCTTCACCTCCCGTGGTCTGGATTTTTTATTCATTACTGAAACATGGATAACTGCCGGTGAGTCCAGTGCTTTTTGTGAACTCCTGCCACCAAACTGTGCATACTTCAGCTCTCCAAGGACGACGGGTCGTGGAGGAGGAATAGCGACTGTTTACAGGAAGAGCTATTTCTGTAAACAAATCACACCTTTAACATGTTATTCCAGCTTTGAGTTCAACTTGTTTGAGCTCGGATCTTCACAACCCGTACTGTGTGCTGTTTTATACAGACCTCCAAAATACAATAAGGACTTTCTGACAGACTTTGCAGATTTTTTGGCTGGAGTCTTGCCTAAATATGACAGGATCTTGATAGTCGGAGATTTCAACATCGCCGTGTGCTGTGCTGATAAACCGTTGGTCAAAGAGTTTTTACAGCTGATAGACTCTTTTAATTTGCTTCAGTTTGTGTCTGATCCAACACAAGAATGTGGCCACACCTTAGACCTTGTGTTAGCTCACGGTTTTAATGTTTTTAATGTGGAAGTTTGTGATGCTGCCTTTTCAGACCACATGCTTGTTGTGTTTGACATGCCACTCGTCTGTCGCTCAGTCAAACCTCGCGCTCCTGCACAGCCCCGTCGGGTCATTAACTCCTCCACTGCTTCTCAGTTCTCTGCAGCTTTTAGTTCTGCCATCAGCCCCACAGACCCTGTGGGTCTTCATTCAGATATCGATGCTCTCTCATCTAATTTTAACTCAGCCTGTCAAAATGTTTTAGATGCTGTGGCTCCATTAAAAACAAGAGCTTCCAGACCAAAGCCTGACCCCTGGGCTGATGAGGTCACACGATCTGCCAGACGCCAGTGCAGGAGAGCAGAGCGGAAGTGGAAGAAGGACAAACTACAGGTGTCTTTCCAAGCTCTGAGGGACAGCTGGCGCTTCTATCAGTCCACTGTTAGAGCTGCAAAAAACAAATATTTCTCTGACATCATCTCCTCCAACTCCAGCAATCCACGTGTGCTTTTTAAAACAATCACCTCTGTTCTTAACGCCCCACAATCAGCCAGCCCAGAGAACTCCACTGAAATGTGTGACAACTTCCTGAGCTTTTTTATCAATAAGGTTTCAAGCATTAGAGCTCTCATAAGCCCTCCTTCTTACGACCCCTCCGTCTCCGTCACACGCTCTGCTGTCTTCAGTCAGTTTGAGCTCGTCACCCTGTCTTCCTTAACTGACATCACTGGTCGTATGAAACCTGCTGGATCCCCAAATGATCCCATCCCACCTC
>NW_023626408.1:0-2947 GCF_014905685.2 Nematolebias whitei | reverse complement strand
GTTTCACTTTTCAGCAGAACAGCAGACATCAAATCACACGGCAGTGATTGAGAACTTTGCTTCAGACATTTCTAAAATATCTGTCAATGATTTCTACTTGATAGAAGAATTTTTAAAGATGGAAAGATGAAGTTTAGTGGGAGTGAAAGATGGATGAGGGAGAATGTGGTGTGTATGAGTGAAAAGTGTTGACAGGACGACACCCTCCATCCGACCCAGCTTTCCTCGGTACGCTCAGTAGTGGACTAGGCTCATTTACCTCTCTGACGATGAATCAGCGGAAGAGGAGCTCCAGTTAACGCTACCTTTCAGCGTCTCCGTAGGATGGCAGAGATATATCCGGAGTGGTGACGGGACTTCGTCAACAACAGTTCACCTCAACGGGTGGAAGATGTTATAATCCCAAACTCGGAAGAGCCTTATCATGGCTGGACTTCTGTTCTCCCAAACGACTGGAGCTGCAAACTCTCCAGCCCGACTCCAACGGCAACTCACAGAACTGAAACTTCACCGAACTGGGCTTCACAGAACCGGGAGAACTAGGAAGTACCGACATTTTAAAGAGCTCTATTTCCGGTTCATTTGGGAGTTTCTGATTGGTCAATATCAACCAGACAGGGGTGTGTTTTGTGATGTAAGGTGTTATGGAAAGTCAGAAACCAGCAAGAATGTTATGGAACAGATTGAAAATGTTTCCCAGACAGGCGAGAGAAATGTTTGGGCGAGTTTGGAGAAACAGGTGCCAACTTCTCTGTTTACGTCTGAGAGGATTTAAAAACAAGACAGTTGTTCCAACACTTGTCTGCTTCGACTCCTGACCTTGGAAAACGTACACTGCTCATTCAAAGACAGAAATCAGAAAATGCATAATTACTCTGTAACAGGCCTTAACATGAATTCTACTTTGCATAAGCAACTAAAAAATCATTGTTACTGTTTTACAGTTAATAAAATTGATTAGTTCACTGTAACATCTAAAATGTTTGAACTAAAACACTTTGATTATCAAACATTTGTAAAACAGTAATGATAATAGAAAAGAGAGTGTTCTTTCACTTGAATTTTCAAGAAAGAAAGTCTCAGGATGGGTGAACCTGTATTTCTGGATTCAAATCAATGAAATGACAGTTTCTGTCCCACAAGGTTCTTAAGGTCAAGGGTTTTGACCTTAGGTCAAGTTCACTACATATATGAAGGGAAAGAATTTAAAACTGTACCAACCCAGAGACACCAGGGGCTGCTTGTCCTTGGTGGCTTCAACTTCCAGGTTCTGATTCTTGATGGCATGAGTACTTTATAACTGTGCAGCCACAGATGAGTAATCGAATTGCACTTTAAACAAAAAACGATAAAAAATAATTTTAAAGTTTATTGTTGTTTGAAAAAGTATTAATTATACTTTGTGTCTTAAATAATTATGGCCTTGTGATTTTTATTTTAAAAAGGGTTGTATAAATAAAATTTACTCACTGCTTCCTTTTGAACTCACGTTTAAAGAGTTGCTTGTAAATTAATTTTTTTTTTCCGTATGTCCTTGAACCGGCAACCTTTTGATCAGAGGCCCGCATTCTCTAACCTCTGCGCCACCTCTCCTCCTTTCCTTGTAAATTAACCACTTAGTGAAAATACATAATGCAACAAAAGCATCTAAAAACAAAGGTCTTGTTTACATTTTAAGTGAAACCGTAGTGTTTCTACAGGACAACAGTATCGTTTTCTTTGCCATTAAAGCTTTTTTAATTCAGGTTCCTTCACCTTCGGTGGAGCTCTTTGAAAATGCCTGACATAGTTTCAACTGCAGAAAACGTGAAGTCACACATGCACATTATGGGCGGCTATAATAGCTTTTTCTCAGCCTGCACAAGTAGATGAACAGTAACAATGGTGGACACTGAGTGCGCTTTGTGATACGCATTTCAACACGTAGCAGCAACGCAACCTCATCCTTGGTCCAAACCATTGTTTGTGGATTCACCATTTTGGATGACACAGTTTTCATGTCATTGAAATACAGATATCACAGTGTCAGCAGCACCTTGCATGTACAGCACATGTACATTACCTGTGTAAAGTTTTGATGTTTATACCCACAACAACAAGGGCTTGGCTTTTTTTATTATCATCACATTTCTGCAAATGTTTGAACGACACAACAAATTTTTACTTTATTACGTCAAAGTGGGACACTTAATTTCTCCTCGCATCAAAATTCAATTCAAAAATACTTTATTAATCCCAGAGGGAAATTATATGTTGTTGTAACTCATCATCCTGGATTCATTAAAGAGTTGTTCTAGATGCTGATGGCTGTGGGCAGGAAGGATCTCTTGTAGCGTTCTGTCTTGCAGTGGATCTGAAGAAGCCTCTGACTGAAGACACTTTGTTGTTGTATGACAGTCTGATGAAAAGGATGCTGAGGGTTGTCTATAATGTTCTTCATTTTATGAAGAATCCTTCTTTGTACAATCATCTCCAAAGGTTCTAGAGGAGTCCCCAGAACTGAGCCAACCTTCTTTATGAGCTTGTTGATCTTTTTTAAGTCACCTGCTCTGGTGCTGCTACCCCAGCAGATGATGGCAGAAAAGATAGCGCTCTCTACCACAGACTTATAGAAGATATGCAGCATCTTGCTGCAAACGTTGAAGGACTTCAGCTTCCTCAAGAAGAACAGTGTAGTGAACCAGATGACCTGATGATCTGACCCTCATCTGACCCTGATGACCTCAAATCTACCAGATGGACAGAGACTGTTATTTTCATTGATCTGAATAAGTCTGAGCCATCTGATGACTTTCTTTCTTGAATTAATCAAGCAGAAAAGACAATTCTTTATAATCATTACTTACTGTTTATGTAAAATAAAAATGAGTAGTTCTTTTCAACCTGTAAGCATTGAGTGAAACTAACACAATTTGATTATCAAAACATTTGTAAGACAGTAATGATT
>NW_023626407.1:0-2948 GCF_014905685.2 Nematolebias whitei | reverse complement strand
GTGAGCTGCAAACAGTAGACTACGCCTTTTGGCTGCAGGTTCATCTATATCAGGAGGTCCCACTTCAGAGGATGTTCCTGCAGCAGGTGTGCATCTGGTCTCCCCCCCTGCAAGTTTGGTCAAAAGGAGCAGTTTCACGTCATCTTTCACCTCTGCTGAAAAGTAGCGATTCTTGTACCTTGTTTTGCATAAACAAAGAAAGATGGGTCAATCATTGTGTTTTGTATACATTAACAGTTTTTATGATTTGCATGTAAATAAAGAAATGCATTTCAATCAAGAAATTTTTATTTTTAATTTAATTGAAATGTTTGTTGAAATATAGTAGTAGGCTAAAAGTAATTATGGCTAAAATAGAATGTTAATAGTTACTTGCCTTGGATCCAGAACAGTGGCCAAGCTGTACAGGGGCTCATGCTCAATGTTGCTGAATCTTCTCACAACAGCCTCCAGCAACGTAGCTTTGGCTGTACCCACGCCACGGTCTGTGCTCGCTTGCCTCTCCAAAATCCGCTTGAGTGCAGTGATGGCTGGGATGACATCTGCTGCTGTAGCTGTTGATGAGCTAATCTCCTTTGTGAGTTCCTCAAAAGGTGCAAGAATGGTGAGCACATTGTTGTAGTGAACTAAGCCTCCGGTCAAAACCTGCCTCTGAGGACCTTCATGGGACAGGAACTGTTATTTCATTGATTTGAATCCAGAAATACAAATTAGCTCATCCAGAGACTTTCTAATTGTATCCTGAACTAATCAATTGAAAGAACACTCTCTTTTTATATTATCATTACTATTTTTACAAATGTCTTGATAATCAAAAGTGTGTTTAGTTCAAACCATTTTAAATGTTGAAGTGAACTACTCATTTTAAATCAACTGTGAAACAGTATTAATGATTTTTAATCCTCATTCAAAGTAGAAATCAAGTTAATGTCTGTTACAAAGTAATTATGCATTTTTTTGATCTTCTGTCTGAAATGAGAAGGAGTGATGTCGGTCGAAAGTCAGAAAGAAGTTATTAGAACGAAGTGAATTGTTTTTAAACCTAGCAGACGGTAAATAAGAAGCTACTGGCACCTGTAGTCTGTCATTTCGCCATAACATTTCTCTGTCTGTTCCTAAACATCTCCGCTGTTTTTCTGACTTGTAGTAACCTCTTACGTCACTAAAACCACACCCCTGTTGGTTCTTTCAACCAATCAGGACTTCCCAAAAGGGACCGGAAACAGAACTCCTTAAAAGTCGACACTTCCTAGTTCCAGTTAGTTCTGGGAGACATGAAACGAAGTTCCAAAGGAGAACAGAAGTTCCATGGAGAACAGAGAGTTCTGCTGAGAAGGAAGACAGTGCGACTTTGCAAGGGTGAAGTCCACGGTGGTCATTTTCTGAAAGATGACACCTGTCTGGAGTGTTGATTCCGGTCATTACGCCAAAGACCTACTCAACATCTCAGGAGTTCAGCACGTTTGCTGAAATTCCACTTAACTTAATCCTATCTTTCGGGGAAGTTTATTTTGGAAGCTGGGCCAGTCAGCCTCGTCATCCCAAGTTGATGAGACGCGGATAAATCCCTGGAGGTAAAAAGACTCAGCCTTGCTGGATGCCAGGAGAAGACCTCTCTGAAACCCCACCAAGGTAAAGAGTCGACGCTCGGGTACATCTAGCCGAAATCACTGGGAAACGTGCTATCTGGTTTCAAACAAGATAACTCCCCATCTTTTCTTTATTATCTTAGTTAACCCCAAGTATCCACTTTCCCTCCTTAAATTTTACTCCATCTCTTCTATCTCGCCAGTAAAAAGATAAGCTAAGCCTGCAGACATTAATTTAAGATCTAAGGATATGTCTGTTGTATTTTAGTTGCAAGTGAGAAATCATGGCCGTATGATTTCTCATTGTAAAGCTCATTAATTAAGCTGTGTTATTGTAATCAATCAGAATAATCAAGTGTACAATGTTTTGATGTTAAATTTTGATTCTGTTAATAAATGACCACATTCATTTTGATGGGTCAAAGAAAATTAACGTCTCACGTCACTGATTAGACCATCTCCGACACAGTACTTCACACAATATCACTTAGTCCAGAAAAATGAAAGAATCCTTTTAAATTAAGTATAATATCATGTACTTGAACTAGTCCAGATATTATAAAATGTAAGAGAGCACCCCTGAGCTAAATCCATCTCTCGGCTGTCTCATTACATTGTCCAGTAGCTCCCACTGGTGTGCAGTGAGTGTGGCTGGTAACTCATGCTCAGCAGCATACACGCCAATAGCACGTCTCTGCTCCAACAGCGACTGCAGCATGTAGACTGTGCTGTTCCACCTCGTTGAAACGTCTTGCTGTAATCGTTTCCTGGGTTGACCTAACTGTGTCTGTATGTCATAAAGTCGGGAATAGGCAAGTGATGAATGCTTAAAATGTCCAACAATTCTCCTTCCTGTTGCCACCATGTCTGTGACGCTGCGCTGTGCCAGCTGTCCCTCATTTACAACCAGTTGCAGTGTGTGTGCCAGGCAGGGTAAACTTTTCAGGTTGATATCATCCAGCGCTTTGGCCATATTACGAGCATTATCCCGTAAAACAACGTGAACTCTTCCATTATCGATTTCCCAGTGATTCAGCATCGCCTTAAACTCTGCTGATAAATTGGCCGCAGTGTGAGACCCCGCCATTTCTTTACAGTTTAAGAGTACTTGATGACGTTCGAACTGTTCGTCAATCCACTGTGCAGTAAAACTTAACATGGACATTAAACTTACATCAGAAGTCCAGATGTCTGTTGTAAAGCTGAGTGTATTTGTATTAGCTTTTAGCAGGCTGCGGGTGTCTCTCGAAACTTGGCTGAACAACTCCGGTAATGCAACATCAGAAAAATATTTCCGACTCGGCATATTATATCGTGGGCACACGTGCTGCATCAAGCTTCTAAAACCTTTGTCCTCAA
>NW_023626406.1:0-2948 GCF_014905685.2 Nematolebias whitei | reverse complement strand
GAAACAGATCAGCAGCAACATGATGTGTTTTTCACAGTGATTATTCTAGTTAGAGATTCATGAGTCTAACAGCCTCGGGGTAGAAGCTGTTCCTCAGTCTAGTGGTTCTACACTTAATGCTCCTCAACCTCCTTCCAGAGGGGAGTGGGGCAAAAAGTGTGTGTGCTGGGTGAGTGAGGTCCTTCATGATGCAGGTGGCCCTCTTCCTTCATCTAGAGGTGTAGATGTCTGTGATGGTGGGGAGGCTGACTCCGACAGATTTCTGTGCAGCCTTCACCACTCTCTGCAAAGCTTTTCTTTCTGCAGCTGTGCAGCCTCCATGCCACACGTTGATGCTGGAGCACAGGATGCTCTCCACTGCACACCTGTAGAAGGAGGTGAGGACTGAGCTTCCCAGACCAGCTCGCCTCAGCCGCCTGAGGAAGTAGAGTCTCTGATGAGCTTTCTTCATCAGGCTGGTGGTGTTGTTGCTCTAGCTGAGGTTGTCATTCATGTGTACACCCAAGTACTTGTAGCTGGAGACCACTTCCACCGCAGATCCTCTTATGTTCAGGGGGGTGTAAATGTTTTTGTTCCTTCTGAAGTCCACAATCATCTCCTTTGTCTTCTTCACATCGATGTGAAGGTTATTCTCTCTGCACCAGCTCTCCAGGTGTTCCACCTCTTGCCTATAGCTGGACTCATCATTGTTTGTGATGCATCCCACCACCGCTGTATCGTCTGTAAACTTTACAATGTGACAGCCTGGATGGGTAGCTGCACAATCATACGTGAGCAGAGTAAACAGGAGGGGGCTCAACAGTGTGTGGAGTTGGATTATCACCTGCTCATGGGAAGAAGGCTCAAGTAAAAAATACCTGTGACAAACATATTGTTGCAACCAGCTCTCCATGAAAATGTCAGGAGCAGCCTAGTACATAGTCAACAAAGACAGAAACAATACTTTGATCAAGGAACAAAAATGCTGCCTGTTCTCCAAGATGGTGATAAAGTGAGGATTAGACAAGGCAATAAATGGGAACCAGCCACTGTGGTACAAAAACACAGTCAGCCAAGGTCATATGTTGTTAAAACCACAACTGGAGAACTTTACAGGAGGAACTGCAAACACCTGCTCAAAACGAGAGAGACTGAATTTCCAAGGATACCTGATGATAATATACCAGAGTACTCTTATCAAGAGGAGACACAGAACACATGGCCAAGTACTGAACTTCCTCAAGATGCAAGAAACATGCAAGATGCACAGCCAAGTGATGAACCATCTAGCGCTACTCCAGACTGTTCCACTGTTCCACACAGTCCAACAGTAGTGACTGACTAGTATCAGTCAGCCCTCTGTGAATAGTAAACAGCCATCAGTGTGCTAATGATCCATTGTTAGGCTGATGGTCCTTCTTGAGCATGTGATCAGCTGGTTTTGGTTGTCAGCAGCAAAACTGGTTGATCCACTCTGAGAAGGTGCTATTTAAGAGACTGAGCTGAATACAGCACCTCAGACTGAGGAAGTCTCTCGGATGAGAGACAAAACGTTTCTACATTTTTTTGTTGTTTTGCTTTGCTTTCTTTTTTTGAATGTCCAGAGGACCAGATTTAACTTTTTTAGATTTTTCTACCTGGATTATTGAGCATGCATCAGGATATTTCTTCTAACAGTCCTGTGAAAACAACTCGCTGTGGAAGACCTGTTAGAAGGCCAAGACGTTATATGGACTGAACGTGATTTATGAATTTTGCTAAAAGTTAACAATGAAATTGTTATGAACTATGAAAAAAAAAAGGAAACTTCAGAGAGGGAGATGTGATGTATACTGTATTGAGACAAGCTAATTACTTTATATTGCCAGTAGGTGGCACTGTGCTGTTATAAAAGACCTGAATGATGACAAGTAAAGGGTGTTGTCTTCCAAACATCAGCGTCTGTCTTATGATATGTTACACAAACTATTTCTGCCATTCGGTTTCTTTGGAGACTTTGCTGTTCTTCCCACCCTCTCGGTGAAAAGCTACGGCTGGAACTTTGACTTCTGGGCAATGTAGTTCTTTTGACTTGTGTTAAAGTGAAGGCTTACTGAAAGAAAACTACAAAATAGCTGCGCCGTTTTGTTGTTGTTGTTTATTTGTTTTTTTTGTGTCATTTTCATTTTTGGTTATTGGTCAGTTCCCGCTCCTGTCTGCTCCCGTTAGCTTTCAGTCCGGTCACGTCCCGGTCACGTGCGTGTAGATGAACATATTCTGTGATATATTCATAAATTAAACGGATTCATTCATTTTTCTGGACTGAATAATATCGTGCATTGAATTTAATAAATGTGGACGGAAACATGTTTATCTTTGACTCACCAACAACAGTGGGTCATTTATTTAAAAACGATTTAAACACATCACACATTTACATTAATTTGGCAAAATTGAAAATAACATAATTAATTAGCAAGCTTTACAATTAGAAAACCATACGGCGATGGTTTTCTCACTTCAAGCTTTACAACAGACATTTCTGAAAATATCTGGATTAATTTCTGGCAGAATAGAAGAGTTTAAAGATGGAAAATGAAGTTTATCTTGAGAGAGATGGGTGAGGGAATTTGTCTGTTATAACCAGAACAACACGCTCCTTCTGGACCCAGCTTAACCAAAGATACACTTTGCGGTTGAAGATCGACCCTTTATCTTGGCAGAGATAATTCCGACTTCGGTGTAGAGTTGCCTTCAAAGCGCTCTCCAGCGTCTCCGTAAGGATAGTAGGGAACCGTTCGGAGTCGTGAGATCATCCAGAACAGACTTCATAGTTCCTCTGAACTTCTCTCGTTCAGCTTAGTTGCTTTTCCTCCAGCATTCTGAATTCCAGCATTCTGAACTCTGCTGCTCTCGGAACTAACTCACAGCATTCTCTCAGCGTTCTTCTCAGCGTTCTTCTCCCCTGAACTGCTGAGAACTTCTCAGAA
>NW_023626405.1:0-2948 GCF_014905685.2 Nematolebias whitei | reverse complement strand
CCACCGTCCAGTAGTGCTTCATGTGTGAGGACTCCTTCGAGTGTTACTGACAGGTACGCCTTCTTGGCGACCCCCCTTCTGATAAAGTTACACAGAAACCTCTTAGGTTTTTTCTGACGTTTCTTCACACGCTCAGCCTTGTCTGTGTAATCTTGGTTTGTCTGAACCGTCAGCACAGCAGTAGCTGTTTCTGAGTGTTCAGCTTGCGATGACTCGTCATCGTTTGTGTGTGAGTTCACCCCCCTTCTTCCGATGAGGGGTTGTTGGAGGCCACAACAACAATGTCTTGGTGTGTTCCACCGACATCTGTGACGTTGTCATTCGCGCCCTCAGATTTAATAGCAATTACATCACTACATAGTGGTCCAGGTTGGTTTCCCGTGTCAGTGTGTTTCAAAGTTTCTAACAACCTGCATAGTTTCTCTGTCTCTTCCGAGCTCAGAGGTGTAGGGCCTTGTTTCTGGAACCTTTGTGATTTTTTCACCTCGGGTCGTTTTGTCCGAGGTGGAGGAGGGTTAGGTACGTCTTTTGGGGGTTCCTTTTCGGACTTCCCCTGATAATATGGGTCACCTTGGTTCCCATATCTCTTCGTCCTACGCACACCCCACTTACGATAATCACGTTCATCCTCTGGGATTAAATTCAATCCCTTTAGATCTTTTTTGTCCCAGCGTGCACTTTCATGACGCGGTTTGTTAGTTTGAAAAGACTGCTTTTTCTCGCCTTTTTTAGGAGGGGGAGGCGACACGCGCCGTCCTTCCAGTTCTAGCGAATGGGGTTTAACCTTTACACCAGGAAACACCTCTATGGGCGTCTTAACATGAGAACAGGCCTCAAACACATTCACAGCACACTGTTTAATCTCATTGATGGATTTTTCTTTGAAATTATCCATCATTTGTACTGACGTTCTTACGTCAGTGTGGAGGTTTTTGCTGAAAACAAATTTAAAACCCTCTTCCTCCTCCATGCCGGTTTCATTCCTGTAACCAAAATAAGCCTGGAAGATTCTTTTGTAATAAACCTTTGGATGTTCATGCTTCCCTTGCGTGACCTTGTCTGCAGCTGGGAACCCACCAGGTCCCGTGCAGGGGTTGTATTCTCTGATCAAAGCTTCACACAGAAGGTTGTAATCCCTTCTCGTGGCATCAGGTTGACGCTCGATAAAGGTGAACACCTCTCTGTCCGAAGTGAGCCTTATCAGACTGATTTTATCTTCAACAGTAGCATTAGGATAACCACTCAGTCTGAAATCAAGATCATTTAGATACGCCTTCGTACCAGTGGACCCCATAGGCCCAGGAATAAAGCGTTGAACATATTTTGAGATTTTTTGAAGTTCGTCCATTGAAAGAGGAGCTCTCGACGGTCTCTCTTGCCAGCTTGGTAGAGGAGACCTGGACAGGTCTGTCCCTGCTCCTTTAGGTAAGGGTGGAGGTGCTTGTGATGGAGGGAGATTTGGGTCTGGAGCCCAGTGTGTCCCCACATTCTGTCCACGCCTCTCACTATTTTTCTTTTCTGCATGGCAAAGTTGTGTTTTAAGCACGTCTATCTCAGCTCTGCAGCGGAACACTTGTGACACTGTCTCGTTGTAATCCCGTCTTAATGTAGAGCATGTCATGGAAACCTGTTCTTTGACATCCCTGGCTTCAGTAAGTGATGCTGAAAGTGACTGTACTTGCTTGTTCAGTGAATCAATTTCTGCACGTGCGTCTTGCTGTAACTGAGTCATCTGTCCTAGATGTTTCTGAGTGAGGACCTCGTGTTCACTTTTAAATTGAAGGAAGCGTCCATCAATTTCCTGAACCACCTCGATTTCCTCTGCATATTTTTTAGTCAGCACGTCATTTCGTTCAACCTCTTGGTCCAATCTGTCTTTGAGCAGCACAGAAAGTTTTGCTAACCGTTCAAGGCTCTGCTTTTTATTCTCTTTTACCGTGGCTCCTTCTGCTAAACTTCTCAGCTCTTCATCTTTTTGAGTCTCATCCATCCCTTCTAATGTCGTACCAATTACTGGGACTGTTAAAATAAATAAAGCTCTCTGAATTATGTCAACTTGTTGACTGTCCTCTTCTGACTGGTGGGAGTCTGAAGGGTCAACGTTTTCCTCTGTCTCTTCCATTATCTTTTATTTAAAAAAAAAATAAACAGGAAGATGTCATGTTTTAGGTCATAAAAATAAATCAGAAAAGTTTCCTTTTTCTGTTATATTTACTTTTATTTAGTATTTTAGCAATTAAACGTGTATTTCCTTTTCAGCAAATGAGTAAACTGATCAGCTCTGTGATTATTTTGTGACTGTATCTCTAAAAAGTTGTGAATTATTCATTTAGCACCTTCTTCAGGATTTATCATTAAATGAAACATTTTCTAGTAAACGCCTCTCTCAGCATAAGTACTTTAATCACTTTTTATATGTAAGACAGCAGCATAAACCACGCTTGAGCACCGTTTTATTAACTCAAAAATGCTTTTTAAAGAATAATAAAAACGTTCAATTTCACCAAAAATCCTAAAAACGAAATGAAACGGTCATATCGAGTTTCTGGCAGAAGGTGGCAGTATAACCTTATTTTATTTGAACCCAGTCACTGTTAGTGACGTCCACTAGGAGTCGTGATGACTTCCTGTGGCTTTGGTGACATCCGGTCTTTAGCCGTTAGCTTAGAATTAGCATCGGCCAACACGGTCCAAAATCAACATTTTATAGGCGGATTTACTTTCGATTCAGCGGTCGCTTCAGCGATTAGACTGTTAAGAGATGGATCATGAGGTCAGAACCAATTTTAAAGCGTTTTCCAACTTTAAAACAACAGAGAAAACTCTATATGAAAACGAGCTTCATTTCCGGGTCACGTGATTGAATCAACCAATGAGCAGAACAGCACCTAAAGAAGCCAACTTGGTCGCTAACAGCTAGCAACACGTAACACCGTCCGGTGAGTTAT
>NW_023626404.1:0-2949 GCF_014905685.2 Nematolebias whitei | reverse complement strand
GTGGCATATTGTTTAGTCAAAATAGCTCTGATTTTTTAAACCTTTTTAAAGTAATTTTGTCTTTTAAAAATTTGCCAGTAGCTTAAGATATTTTTACATAAATTTATACAAAAAACCCTCAGCTACTTGAAAAAAATACATTTTTAACTAAAACATTCATAAAACCCAAAGTAAAACATCTTATCAAGCCATTTGTCTTGTTTTAGGTCAAAATACATATTCTTGAGCAATTTTAACTTATCAAGATGGTACTTTTTGCAGTGCGTCTCTTCCAAAACCACAATAGCCATAATTGGCAAACAAATGTAGGAAATTAGGAACTTTAGGAAATCTTACCAGAAGAAATTTCAGAGTCAGAACTCAGCTCAAGAGTAATTTCTTCTCCCTCGGAGTCACCGGTGTTGACATCAGAATCAGTTTATTATTGCCATGTCAATGAACGAGGTTCACAAACTAGGAATTTGCTTCGACATAAGGTGCGAATAGTAATAAAGTAAAATAAAGTAAAAATGAAAACATTACATAAGACATAAGACCTGTGTACACCCACAAATAAAGTAAAAATGAAAACATAACATAAACATGTGTACACCCACAAATAAAGTAAAAATGAAAACATAACATAAACATGTGTACACCCATACAATAGAAAACAATAAAAAAAGCTTAGAACATGGTTCAGAATCATATCCAAAGCCTGCTGTGCACTGTAAACCTTTGCCATCTTTGCTTCTCAGAAAACAGAGTAAGTGAAATATATGTTGTGATGTGACTTTTTATCCACCTGGAGGTGGATACAATCAAGGGTTTTTTCTTCTCCGAGTATCAACATCGTTCACACTATCACCCATCCCCCCCCGGTTAGCATTTGCCTGGGACAGCATTACCTGTACACAACAAAAGGTGGTCTAATGGGATGCAAATTACTCCAACTGCCATTTGGCAGTCTCTGGTAGAAGAAGGAGTCATTTGAAAATGCTGGGAGTCCTAGTGTTAACAGATATTTGTCCATTTCAGTTGCTGGAATCCCACCACGCTTCACCACTGTACTGAGAGCCAAACGGAGTCTCCGCAAATAAGAAGATGGTCGTTCCCCATTGTCCTGAAGAGTGTTTAAAAATTTTGCAAACAGTTCTTCTCCGTCCTCAACAGTAGCATATGCAGAATCAAGCACCTGCAAAAATGTTGCAGGCAGGGCATTAGGCCCCAAACCCTTCACTAGGTCAGCAGCTGGAGGGACTAAACCTTCCAAAATGCGCCTTGTAACATGTAAAGGTGCATGACTTGGATCTGCATTTAAAAGTTCTATTTGAGACCTCCAGGATTCATAATCTGCCTCATGCTGAGGTTTTGGAAGTCTTCCTGAGAAAGTATGTAGTCTAAATGAAGACAGAGGTTGAAGATTTACATCATCTCTGCGCACAATGTGTTCAACTACAACCCTTTGGACCCCAGGAGGATTCAGATCATTCCCCGAGAGGGAAATTCTCGGTCCCACATTTGTAGCTGGATTTGGTTGAGATTTTGGTCCTTGCTGGTCGGTGGTGGACTGATCTGATTGTTTTGAGGGAAAAGTAGATGACCGCGTCTGACTGGACTCTCTGGCAGTCGCAAGTATCTCAACTGTGTCCTCATCACCATCCTCGTCAGGCTCCCCTCCAGTAGCCCCTATTCCCAAATGAGAACTAATTTGTTCAAAAACTCCTCTCAAGACATCATCAAATGATTTTCCACTCTGCTGGGAAATGCGTTTCAGTTCACGGAAGTAATCAGGGGGTGGGGTCGTGTCCACTGTGGCTGTGGCAAGGCACTCTCTGGAAAGTAATTTAACAACAAATATCACATCTTCTGCAGCCTCAGATGGATAAACATATGGTAAAAGCGATTTTAGCTTTTCCAAATCTGCAGTATTAATGAATTCCACAGCCAGGTTTTTATAAAATGGACTCTCACGTGCAGTAACAGTAAAAACCTTAACTTCACCATAACTGCGTAAATAATTGACAATCTCATCATCTGCTTGAGTGTTCGTTACACCGCTAACGATGACAGAATGAGCAACATTGATACCAATTTGGTCAAAGTAATCCATATTTCAATACAACCCACAAAGTACATACACCAAAACAGTATCAGGCTCCTGGCTAGCTCGCCAAATTTATGTAACAGTTATGGGCTAGGCAGCTAACTGTGGCTACAAAAGCAGCATCAGAAGATTGTCCTTTTAAGGAGCCTGAGGTGTGAATGAAAACAGGAGGCAGTGTTCTTAGTTTTTGGTGTATATATATTGAGTGATTTGAATAAAAACAAACAATAACAACAGTATGATGAGACAAAATCATTGACTCAGAATAAATTAATTACAAAATCATAAAGTCCATTGTCATTTTTCCTAGCTCGCCATCTTCAGATCCGGATGAGGATCTGATCCAACAAGAGGGAGAAAAAAAAACAAAAAAAAACCCGACCTAAAAGGTCAGAAGAACCCATTAAGTATTTTATCAAAAACAATCATGTACAAACATACAAATGAAATAATTAAATTTAGGCATTAGTTTATGCATAGATTCCTAATAATTTGACATGATCAAACATCTCAATAATCAGGTTAAATTAACCATAATTTAAATAAAGTAAAACAAAAAAAGAGCATCAATCATATTTGAAGCTATTCAATTTAAGGTCATCAATTTAAAGTTAAAGTTAAAGTCAAAGTTAAAGTCAAAGTGCACTTCAAAAATAAAGAAAAATAAAATAACTTAATTGTCAAATACTCAAGCAGAGTGAGAGAAAGAAAATAAATAAATATACTGCGCAATATCAACTTAAGTGTAGCTACATTCTGTTCTGATCAATTTCATTTTAAACTTCATTTCTTCAGCATCAATAAAAACGTGCCAGAACATGCACAAAATCAGCAACAAGGTACCTTTTCAAGAGAGAGTGGGG
>NW_023626403.1:0-2949 GCF_014905685.2 Nematolebias whitei | reverse complement strand
CAGAGTCCACCAAACACTACCTACCACTGGTAGTTAAGGGTGTAGAGATCCAAGGGTCCCACACCAACGATGCTGTACTGTCTCTGTGGACAGATAAATCAGCAATTAACCGAGCTTTCTACGAAACCTTGGTTCACAAACACGTTGGTCTAGAACTAATTAAAAAAGCTTTCCGCTTTCCATTAGTTCCCAATAGTTCACAGGTAATGACCGCAGAAGGAGTCATTAACCTAAAACTGAACTGGAATCAACGAGAACTGGTTCACCCATTTCTCGTTATCCAAAACTTACCACATGCATCCTACATAGGCTCTGACATTTTGGTAAGGTTAGGTGTTCACGTGGACACCATCAACAAGGTGCTGTGGTCCCTCAAACCAGCCACAAAGGATACTCCTGTGCTAGACACAGCGAGCCTTAAGGCTGGGCAGACCATTCCAGAGGCCTGCCAAGTTGCTAGCAACCAAGACACCACAGTACCACCTCAGGTGCTTAACCTAATGGTGCGAATCCACATAATAGCTGGACAAGCTATTAGCCATAAACAGGCATATTTTCAACCCTCTCCTGCATTTTTCAACTTGGGACTGTCCGTGGAATCCACGAACCAGGTGAGTCTTGACTCCAGGACCACATCTATTGCTGTGTGTAACACTGGCATGGATGAGGTGCTGATCCCAAAAAAGACTATGCTAGGATGGTTGATTTCAACTGACTTTCATGATTTTGAACTAGGCATTCCATTTCTGGGAGGACTCCCAGATAACCTGGTACCGAGTCAAGAAGCTGGGCCAGTATGGTTCACAAAACCAACACAGGCCATAGCTCTTTTCTCAACCAATGATGTCGACCAAGGACCTCAAACCTATGGTGTCTTACCCATAGACAGGCCCGACGACTCAGAAAGGGATTCATTGGAGCTCCCCAAGGAGCAAGAACCCTTAACAGTCTCATCACAGATTGATCAGGTGGTCGCCCAAGCCGACGCTCTGACATCTGATGAAGAAAGAGACAAACTACGCCAAGTTCTTCTAAAATATGAAAAGTCATTTTCAACTGATTCAACAGATTGTGGGTTGACCTCACTCCACGCAGTGAGAATCCCAACCCCACTCAATGCACCGCCAACATTTGTCAGACAATACAAGATCCCTCTGGCGGCACACCAGCCTGTCCAGGAGATCATTGATGACCTTTTGGTCAAAGGTATAATCAGACAATGTAATAGCACCTACTCTGCGCCTCTATGGCCAGTTTTAAAACCAAATGGTAAGTGGAGACTTACCATAGACTACAGGAAGCTAAATAAACAAGTACCTTTATCCAGGTGGCCTATGACTCAGCTCCATCAGGAACTGCCAAAGGTCACCGATGGTAAGTACTTCTCGACCCTCGACGTCGCCTCTGGTTTTTGGACCATCCCTGTGCGCGCCGAGGATCAACACAAACTAGCTTTCACTTTTGGCAGCCGACAATACACCTTTACCAGGTGTCCCTTTGGCTACGCTAACTCACCTGCAGAGTTCAACATTTTTTTGAACAAAGCATGTCCAGACGCCCACGAGCGTGGGACACTGATCTACGTGGACGACATCCTTTTGAGGCAGCCAACACTGGACTCCCATTTGGCTGAGATCGACCACGTCCTAAATCAGCTAACAACTGCTGGTGCTAAAATCTCACTGTCAAAGTGCCAGTGGTGCAGAACCAAAGTGGACTACGTTGGCCTCTTAGTAGGTCCAGACGGAGTACAACCACAATTGACTCGCACCCAAGGCCTAGACAACCTCAAAGTCCCAACCAATCTCAAAGAACTACAGAGTTTCTTGGGAGTGTGTAACTACTCTCGCCAGTTCATAGAGCATTATGCGGATCTCGCAAAACCACTAACTGAACTCTTAAAGAAAGACGTTCCTTTTGTCTGGACTGATACACAACAGCAGGCAATGAACGCTCTCAAAGACAGGCTCAAGCTAGCCCCATGTCTAGTCTACCCAGACTACAACAAAGAGTTCTACTTGGAAGTGGGCTTCTCAACTTACTGCATGAGTGCAGGTCTGTACCAAATACACGACAAAGACAGGCGTGTTGTGGCCTACGCCAGCAAAACAATGGCAGGCCCTGAACTACGGTATTCAGACTGTGAGAAGGCTCTATTGACCACTGTGTGGGCAGTGAAACATTTCTCCTGCTATATTGGTGGACAGAGGATAATTGTTGAGACACAACACCAGCCAGTAACGTTTCTGAACAGCCAACGCATCAGAGATGGTGTGGTGACAAACTCACGCGTTGCAACATGGCTTATGGCACTTCAAAGTTTTAACCTAGACATCCGCTACGGTCAAAATAAGAAGTCGCACTTGGGCACTGATTTGGCAATCTGCCAAGAATGTACACAGGATGTACCAGCCACCCAACAGCCGGTTGTGAGCAAACCCTCAGCTGCTGAGGACCCAAATCACCACTTCTTTGATAGCAATATCTGCAAAGATATGGCAACAATGTACGTGGATGGATGCTCATTCCACCACGAGACAATCTGCAAAGCAGGTGTTGGAGGAGTTCTCCTCCAGGACCAAGAACAGGTCACATTTGGCTATAAATTAGGCTCTCAGTCTTCTCAGTACGCTGAGATAGCTGCAATCCTAATAGGCCTACAGATGGCAGTGGAACGCTCCATCCAGACGCTAGTCATCTGCACTGACTCTAACTATGCTCGACTCAGTTTCTTGTGTCATCTCGCTCTGTGGAAACAGAACGGTTTTCTCACAAGCAACAAAAAGGTGGTAAAACACAAAGAGCTTTTCATGACATGTGATCACTTGGTGACATCACATGATCTACAGATCTTCTGGAAGAAAGTTCCAGGACACTCCAGAGTCCCAGGCGATGACAAGCACTACAATGACCTTGCAGACTCCCTAGCCAAGGAAGGAGCCGTTGACG
>NW_023626402.1:0-2949 GCF_014905685.2 Nematolebias whitei | reverse complement strand
AATTAAACAATGTCTCAACATCGACAAAAACAGTGACTAAGCAACCAGTAAAACAACGTTTCAACATTGACAAAAGCAGTGATTAAGCAACAGAAAACGACGTTTCGGTGCGTCACTCACTCTGGATGTCAGATTAGCTCACGTTATCGCGTCTGGTAGCATTATCCTAACTGGCGTCACCCCCCTTCGGTCATGGGAGACAGCGAACAATGGTGAGGACGTCGCTCCATGAGCTAAAGTTAGGTTGTCCTTGAGTAGTTTTAACTGTTTGCGCAGCTGAAAGAGGACTTTAAGGTCTGGATCGGAATCCAGTTCACCTTTTGATGGAGTGTATTTGTCTGGGTCAGTCAGATACAGTATCATCGAGTTAATTGCAGGATCATCCAACTTTTGAAGTTGGGTGATGTCTGGGTCAGTTGAAAATGACTTTTCATATTTTAAAAGAACTTGGCGAAGTTTGTCTCTTTCTTCATCAGATGTCAGAGCGTCGGCTTGAGCGACCACCTGTTCAATCTGTGATGAGACTGTTAAGGGTTCTTGCTCCTTGGGGAGCTCCAACGAATCCTTTTTTGAGTCGTCGGACCTGTCTATGGGTAAGACACCATAGGTTTGAGGTCCTTGGTCGACGTCCTTGGTTGAGAAAAGAGCTATGGCCTGTGTTGGTTTCGTGAAACATACTGGCCCAGCTTCTTGACTCGGTACCAGGTTATCTGGGAGTCCTCCCAGAACTGGAATGCCTAGTTCAAAATCATGAAAATCAGGTTCTGAGTGTTCAGCTTGCGATGACTCATCATCGTTTGTGTGTGAGTTTACCCCCCCTTCGTCCGATGAGGGGTTGTTGGAGGCAACAACAGCAATGTCTTGGTGTGTTTCACCGACATCTGTAATGTTGTCATTCGCGCCTTCAGATTTAGTAGCGATCACCTCACTACACAGCGTTCCAGGTTGGTTTCCCATTTCAGCGTTTTTCAAAGTTTCTAAAAACCTGTGTAGTTTCTCTGTCTCTTCCGAGCTCAGAGGTGTAGGGCATTGTATCTGGAACTTTTGTGATCTTATCGCCTCGGTTCGTTTCGTCCGAGGTGGGGGAGGGTTAGGTACGTCTTTTGGGGGTTCCTCTTCGGATTTCCTTTGATAATATGGGTCCTCTCGGTTCCCATATTCTTGCGTCCTACGCATGTCCCATATACGATAATCACGTTCATCCTCTGAAAGAGGAGCCTTTTTGTCCCAGCGTGCACCTTCATTATGCGGTTTGTTAGTCTGAAAATACTGCCTTTTCTCGCCTGTTTTAGGAGGAGGTGGCGTCGCACGCCTTCCTTCCATTTCTAGGGAGTGGGGTTTAACCTTTACACCAGGAAACACTTCTATGGGCGTCTTAGCATGAGAACATGCCTCGAACACATTCACAGCACACTGTTGCATGTTTGGTGGAGGAGACCTGTTCAGGTCTGTTCCTACCACTTTAGGTGAGGGTGGAGATTTTTCTCTCCACACATGTGGAGGTGCAACAACATCTTTCTGAGGTGGTTGTGGGTGACCTGGACTCTGTCCACGGTCTTCTCTGAGTTCCAGATAAACTCGCCCCACGTCAGAACTTTTATTTGTTGCTGCGGCCAGTTTCTCCTCACATGCTTTTAAGCGTTCCTGTGATGTTTGACATTCACTTTGTAAACGCATATATTGTTCGAGTAATAACTCTCTATCCATTTTGCGTTTGTGCAGATCTTTTTTAAGCACATCTATCTCAGTTTTGCAGCGGGAAACTTGTGACACTGTCACGACGTGATCCCGTCTTAATGCAAAGTATGGTTCTTTCAGCAACATTGCCATTTTAGCCAGCTTTTCATAACTTGACATTGTAATTTCTGTAGAGGTCACACTCTCTGCAACCTCCATCAGATTGTCCACTAACTCTTTTGGGTTCATGCTCTTCGCCTGTTTGCCATATGGATGTAAGGATCCTGTCAGCAGCTTCAACGCTTTCTCTAAACAGTCCTTCATCTCATAAGGATCAAAATCTTTTTCTATCACACCTGTCATGGTATTCACTGTGTAGCACTTTATCTGGTTAAAACAGTTGCCAGCTTCAGATATTTTACAGGTAAATATTTGTATTCAAGTGTCATTGAGTTTCACACTATTTTAAGCTCTGGGTTTACACAAAAGTACTGTTGTAAGTCAACTTATTCAAATGTGGGCACCTGTCATAGGTTTTACCCCAATTCATGAATATTCAAGTAAATGCTTCTCTGCAGTGTTACTTTTAATGTGCTTATTTTTTAACAGATACTAGATTACCAAGCTTCTCAGTGTTTGTTACTCTAAAGCACTGAATTTTTATAAACCTGCAATTTTTCTAAAAAGTCTCACAGCAACATCAATTTAAAAACGCTTTTTTTTAAGCCGTTCTATTCCAGAAGTTCGCTATTTTAACAGTTACTCATCAACCCAGGTTGGGTGAAAAGAGAAAAGAAAATTGATGATGAGGAATAATCAGTCTTTCTTCAGAAAAACTGTTATACTCCTCTTCTCCTGCCAATATCTTCTATTTAAAAATTAAATAAGAAGATGTAATTGTTTTAGGTGGTAAAATAAAATCAGAAAAGTCTCTTTTTCCTGATATATTTACTCTTATTCAATGATCTAGCAATTAAACGTGCATTATCTTTCCAGCAAATGAGTAAACTTTATCTACTCTGTGAATATCTGTATCTGTATCTTTTAAAAAGTTTCTAATTTTTTATTTTGCACCTCTGTCATGAGGAATTACCAGTGAATAAAAAGTTTTTGGTAAATGCCTGCTGCATAAATACCTTAATCACTTTTTAAATGCAAGATAACAGTGATAATTCAGCTTGAGGAACGTTTATTAACTCAAAAACTCGTCTTACAGAAAATAAACCGTTTAATTTCACTCAAAATAACCTAAAAACGAAGTGAAACTGTGAT
>NW_023626401.1:0-2949 GCF_014905685.2 Nematolebias whitei | reverse complement strand
ATAACTTTATTTTTATTGACATTTTTAACATACACTCACAAAAGAACATCAAACAATACATAAAAGATAATAAACAGAAATTACAAAAAACAAAAACATTAGGGGGATTTTTGATTGAATATCACACATTGCCAAGGTGACGGTATATATCCAAAATTAATCCTGTAACGTTGATGTGACATTTGTCCATTTTTCCCATTTGTCCTGGCATTGCTCTTCCTGTGTCCTCAGTCTGTGTGTTAAAATCTCCAACTCAAATAATGAGTTCACCGTTTGTATCCATTCCTCTGTGGTGGGAGGCTCCGATTGACGCCACTTCCTGGTTATTACCTTCTTGACTGCCACCAACAGGATTTTAAACAAGTAAGAATCTTTATTAAGTACAACATTTTCCAAGAGACCCAGATATAAAACCCGACCGGTCTTAGGTATTGTGTAACCCAATATCGTTACAATCTTTTTGTGTATTTTGTCCCAGAACTGTGTGATCCTGGGACAAAGCCAGAAAATATGCGTGTGATTAACATTAAGCGCCCCACAATCCCTCCAACATGGCTGGACTCGAGATTTGAATTTACTTGTAATTTTGGGTGTTATAAAGAATCTGATTATATTCTTCCAACAGTGTTCTCTCCAAATTCTGGAAGAGGATGTTGTAATTTGGGTTTTCCAGATATTCAGCCAGTCGTCTTCTGTTAACAAGATTCCCAATTCTCTTTCCCATTTTGTTTTAATTTCCAATGTGTTAGTGCCTCTATTTTCTAACAGATATTTATAGAGTAAAGATACTGTTCTATGCTTTTTTCCCTTATAGGTCTCAATTAGCATTTTGATGATCCCATTCTCATTTAGGTCTATTTTATGCTTTACCTCTTTGTTATAAAAGTCCCTTAATTGTAGATATCTAAAGTGATCTTGAGTTCTTAGCGCAAACTCTTGCTGTAGTTCCTGAAAACTTTTAAAGTGCCCGTCTTTAAGGACTACACATAATGCTGTTAAACCCCTTCCTAGCCATTGTTTAAATTGTGAATCTTGAATAAAATATTTATTATAAGCTGGCCACTGTATCAAACATAATTGTTTCTCTAATTTACATTTTCGGATTATATATAACCATTTACCCAGTGAGAAACTAGTAACAGTATTAACAGTCTTAAGTATATTCTTAGTGGCCTCTATATCTCCAATGATACTTCGCAATTCTCTACCTTGGACTCTTTGTTCAATGTTTTTCCATTTCGCTTCATAATTTTTGGCGCTTATATTTATTATGGGAGTTATTTGGGCCGCATGATAATATTCTCTAAAATCAGGTAATGCCATACCTCCTTTCTCTTTTCCTAATTGTAAAATATCAAATTTTATTCTGGGTCTCCTGCCATTCCATATGAATCTAGATGTAATTTGGTTCCACGTCTTAAATTGTTTATCCGGGATTTCTATAGGTAATGCCTGGAAGAGATATAATAGTCTTGGTAACACATTCATTTTTATGGCATCAATTCTAGAGCTGAAATCGAGTGTTAGAACATCCCACCTTCTAATATCCCTCCTAATTTCTTGGTCCACACTAATAAAGTTAGCTTTATATAGATCATCTATGTTTTTTGTTAATTTTATTCTTAGGTATGTCATCATATTAGAGTTCCAATTAAAGTTATAATTTCCACGTATCGTTTCTGATGGTGTATAACCAAATGTCAAAACCTGTGTCTTTTTCAAATTTAATTTGTATCCTGAGTAGGAGCCAAATGTTTCTAATTGATTGATCAGACAAGGCAGCGAGTTCTCGGGGTCTGATAAATAGCAGATTACATCATCTGCGAACAAACCTATTGTATGAGTCTCGTTATGTATGTCAATACCCTTGAGATCTTTATGTTGTCTTATGTATTGTGCCAGTGGTTCGATATAAATTGCAAATAATGTTGGTGATAAACAGCAACCCTGATGTGTAGAGCGTTCTAGTTTTATGCTATCAGTTAGGTTTCCATTAATCTTGATTCTAGCCGTTGGTGATTGATATAGAGTCCTCACACACTGGGTATGTTTACATGGACAAAAGTAACCGGATCAAATGGCCGGTCGGAACAAAAGTGTGTCATGTAAACGCTCCGTTCGGGTTATTTTTTGTGTATTCGGCGCGATCCGTTATAATTTGTGATCAGATCGAAACGGGTGGTTTACGCCGATCCGTAACCCGATCGGTGCGCATGTAAACACTTGATCTGTTCGTTTTTATCTGATGGTGAAAAAATGACCTGACTGCGCATGTGCGACGCGTACCTCTACGCGTTTTCTTTTCCGCCTGGCTAATGGGTAGATGCTAACATGGCGGGGAAGCAGAACTGGTCGGTGAGCGATACAACATTTCTAATCGAAACGTTAAAAGAACTCAAAATTATCGAACGCCTTGACGGTCGAAAGTGTAGGAACACGGAGTTATTTAAACAAGCACATGAAAAACTGGAAGAAGCCGGAATCCATCGAACAATTGAGCAAATAAAAAAATCGCTGGAAGAGCTTGAAAGCTAAGTACTACCAAGCTAAAAACAAGAACGGGAGAAGTGGCTCCGACCCCACCACTTTTTCATTTTACATGTTGATGGACGAACTGATGAGAGATCGGCCACTGGCCAACACGACAGGCAGCGGTGTGGACCAAGGTTATGAGGAGGAATCTGAGGACTACAGCCCCGAAGCAAATCCGGAACAAAGCATCCTTTCCGGTAAGATACTCTTCAAGCCACATTAACCCTCTGTACTGTATTACTTGGTGTAATTGGGATACAACAAATATGTTAAAATGTAATTATAATAAGAAGCAAGAGTAGCTTTAGGGCTAGCATAATTATACCTCCAAGGATTGTACACAGTAGAGAACATGAGACCTATATTGTGGATTCCAAAAAAGTTCAATCTGGTCCTCTGGACATTAAAAAAAAAAAA
>NW_023626400.1:0-2950 GCF_014905685.2 Nematolebias whitei | reverse complement strand
GCCCCCCTGATCTGAACCCGAGTGGTGTTCTGTTGTTGGACTTCTGTGCTCGTCATGGATTGTCCATAACAAACATCATGTTCAAGTATAATGGTGTCCATATGTGCTCTTGGCACTAGGACACCCTAGGCCGCAGTTCGATGATCAACTTTGTCGTCGTCTCATCTGATCTGCGGCCACATGTCTTGAACACTCGGGTGAAGAGAGGGGCAGAGCTGTCCACTGATCACTATCTGGTGGTGAGTTGGCTTCGATGGTGGGGGAGGATGCCGGTCAGACCTGGCAGGCCCAAATGTATTGTGAGGTTTTGCTGGGAAAGTCTGGCAGAGTCTCCTGTGAGATGGAGCTTTAACTCCCACCTCTGGGAGAACATCAAACATGTTCCGGGGGAGGTAGGGGACATTGAGTCAGAGTGGGCCATGTTCTATGCCTCTATTGTCGAGGAGGCTTACCGGCGCTGTGGCCGCAAGTGTGGGGTTTTGGTTTGGTCTGTTTCCTCATGTTTCCAGCACTCAGTGTTTTCCCTTGTGTTCAGCCCCTGTCTCACCTGTGTCTAATGTTAATCACTGCAGGTGTCTGTCATAGTCCTAATCAGTGTGTGTGTATATATTCAGTTCACTGGTGTCTTGTCTTTGTCTCAGAATTATCCTTCTATGGTTTATTAATTTGTGAGTAGCTGCCCTGTCAGCGTTTTGATTTTGTTTTGTTTAATGAATATATTTTTATTTATTCCTCGAGCGTCCTCGTCATCCTCCTGCACGTGGGTTCAAACACTCCTGACGGCCGAACATGATAGAATCCCGAGAACATACTGAACCCAGCGGGAGGATGATTACTTTGTTAGAGTTTTTGGCCCGTGAGGCAGAGAAGACTGCCCAGAAAGACAGAGAAAGGGAGGAGAGGAGGAATCCATTTTGGGGGACCCGCTTGGCCATTAAATCTGGGTCCTCACAGCCTCTCCGTCCCTCTCCGCCTCACCGCGCTGCTGCACCCCGCTGCCCACCTCCTCCTCGCTCTCCACCTGGCGGTGCCAAGCAATCATCGGAGAGAGGGGGGAAAACCGCTGGTCCTCCCCGAACCCAGCGCAAGAAGGGGAGAGCTTCGCGAAGGGAGGAAAAGCCCAGCCCTCAGTCGCCGGAGGAACGGCAGAAAATTTTGCTGGGGGAGAGGTACCTGTGTCCCTCAGAGGAGCAGTACAGCCCTCCCTCGCTGGAGGAGCTACAACGGTGGCAGGCTTCCATAGTGGCAACGTATCTGGCTCCGCTTCTGCCCCACTGCGAGGAGACCCAGGTGGATGCTCCTCATTCCAGTCCTCCTGAGGGGTTCACGGCTCCTCCACCATCTGCTGCAGCCCAGACTCCTCCACCACCTGCTGCAGCTCTGGTTCCTGGTTCACTTGCTGCTTCAGCTCTGGTTTCTGTTCCTGACTCCCTAGCAGCAGCTCCAGATCCATCACCTGCTGCTGCAGCCCCGTCTCTGGTCCCTGGTTCTCCAGCTGTAGCCCCGGCTCCATCACCTGCAGCCTCACCTCTGGTCCTCGTTCCTGGCTCTCCAGCTGCAGCTCTGTCTCTGGTTCCTGGTTCTCCAGCTGCAGCTCCGGATCCATCGCCTGCTGCTGCAGCCCCGTCTCTGGTCTCTGGTTCTCCAGCTGTAGCCCTGTCTCTGGTCCCCGTTCCTGGTTCTCCAGCTGTAGTCCTGACTCCAGCACATGTTGCAGATCTGGTTCCCGGCTCGTCTCTCGAGGTCCTCGCTTCTGGCCCTTTGGCTGAGGTCCTCGTTCCTGGCTCACCTGAGGTCCACGCTCCCGAGTCGTCTTCGGCTGAGGTCCTCGCTCTTGGCTCACCTGAGGTCCAAGCTCCCGAGTCGTCTTCGGCTGAGGTCCACGCTCCTGGCTCACCTGAGGTCCATGCTCCGGCTTGTCTTCGTCTGAGGTCCACGCTCCTGGCTCACCTGAGGTCCATGCTCCTGGCTTGTCCCCGTCTGCAGAGGTCTTCGTCCCTGGCCCGTCTGCAGAGGTCTACGTCCCTGGCCCGTCTGCAGAGGTCTTCGTCCATGGCCCGTCTGCAGAGGTCTTCGTCCCTGGCCCGTCTGCAGAGGTCTTCGTCCCTGGCTCGTCTGCAGAGGTCTTCGTCCCTGCTTCAACCCCTGGTCTGTCTGAGGTCCTCACCTGCTTGAGTCCAGGAGGGCTTAGATGGATGCCTGTACTACCCAGAGATGGAAGGGCCCCTGGCTGTCCACCCCTGAATACTGGTCCTGCCCTGGATGGTCTCCTGACCGTCCACCTTGACTGTGGTTGGGGTTCCTGGATTTGGTTTTGTGTTTAGCTGCCCAGGTTTTCCTGTCGGATTTTTGTTCTTCTGGTCCTATGTGTTTCTCTGTCTTGGTTTGTCCCTCCTCCCACCCAAGTTGGATGTAGCTTGTCCTTGGGATGTCTGGAGCCATCCCGTGAGTGGGGGGTACTGTGGGGTTTTGGTTTGGTATGTTTCCTCATGTTTCCAGCACTCAGTGTTTTCCCTTGTGTTCAGCCCCTGTCTCACCTGTGTCTAATGTTAATCACTGCAGGTGTCTGTCATTGTCCTAATCAGTGTGTGTGTATATATTCAGTTCACTGGTGTCTTGTCTTGTCTTTGTCTCGGGATTATCCTTCTATGGTGTTGTGTTCAGCCTTCCGTTCCGTCCATCTGATTAATTTGTGAGTAGCTGCCCTGTCAGTGTTTTGATTTTGTTTTGTTTAATAAATATATTTTTATTTATTCCTCAAGCGTCCTCGTCATCCTCCTGCAAGTGGGTTCAAACACTCCTGACAGCCGAACATGAGAGCAAGGTTGTCAGTGCCTGTCGCGGCAGCAAACCTCAAACCCATAGGTGGACACCAGCGGTGAGGGATGCTGTCAGGCTGAAGAAGGAGTCCTATCGGGCCTTTTTGGCCTGTGGGACCCCGGAAGCAGCT
>NW_023626399.1:0-2950 GCF_014905685.2 Nematolebias whitei | reverse complement strand
TCAGCTATCTCTCCCAGTCTACCTCCTTCCCAGGAGAGGGAGGAGATAGATCTTACAAATATACCGTCTATGTATCATTCTCTAGCTCCTGTTTTTAGCAAACGTAAAGCTCTATCTTTACCTAGACACAGGCCATATGATTGCGCCATTGATTTGCTTGCTGGGGCTCCTCTACTGACTAGCAGGTTGTATAACCTTTCAGGGCCTGAAAAGACTGTCATGAAAGAATTCATAGAGGAGTCTTTAAGATCTGGTATTATCCGTCCTTCTACATCCCCCGTTGGAGCAGGGTTCTTTTTTGTCTCCAAAAAAGACAAGTCCCTACGCCCTTGCATCGATTATAGGGGTCTTAACCAGATCACCGTTAAAAATAAATATCCACTGCCTCTCATCGACTCCGTATACGAACAGCTTCAAGGTGCCACCATTTTTACTAAACTCGATCTCCGTAACGCCTACCATCTCGTCCGCATCCGCGAAGGAGACGAGTGGAAGACTGCTTTTAAGACCCCTTTGGGGCATTTCGAATACCTGGTCATGCCATTCTGGTTGACCAATACCCCAGCAGTTTTCCAGGCCCTTGTCAATGATGTTCTTCGTGATTTTCTTCAGGTGTTTGTCTTCGTTTATCTTGATGACATCCTCATCTACTCCAAAGACAAGACCCAACACACTCAACATGTCAAAGCCGTCCTGCAACGACTATTGGAGAACCAACTTTTCGTAAAAGCTGAGAAATGTGAATTCCACCAAACCTCCGTCACTTTCTTGGGCTTTATCTTTGAGAGAGGACAGGTAAGGTCTGACCCAGAGAAGATTAAGGCTGCAGTGGAATGGCCTACTCCTACCAACAGGAAACAACTGCAGCGGTTCCTGGGTTTCGCCAATTTTTACAGACGGTTTATTAAGAACTATAGTAAAGTGGCAGCACCCTTAACCCAACTCACCTCTACTCTTAGGTGATTTTGTTGGACTGATGAAGCCAAGAAGGCCTTCGCCGATCTGAAATGTCTCTTCTCCACAGCTCCCATCCTGTCTCACCCTGATACCTCCAGACAATTCATTGTGGAGGTTGATGCTTCAGACACAGGGGTCGGGGCCGTACTGTCCCAGAAATCACTAGACGACGGTAAGCTCCATCCCTGTGCCTTTTTTTCCCGTCGCCTGTCCCCAGCTGAGGCTAACTACGATGTAGGTGACCGTGAGCTATTAGCAATCAAAATGGCCCTGGAGGAATGGAGACATTGGTTGGAGGGATCTGAGCTCCCCTTCATCATATGGACAGATCATAAGAACCTTGCATACCTCCAAGGAGCAAAACGTCTCAATGCACGACAAGCCAGGTGGTCACTATTTTTTGCTCGTTTCCACTTTTTTATTACATACATTCCAGGGTCCCGCAACGTCAAGCCTGACGCCCTTTCCAGGCAATTCTCCATGACTGAGAACTCTGACACACCGGAGGCCATCCTTCCATCCTCCTGCAAGGTGGGTGCTATAACCTGGCCCATCGAAACTGACATTTTAGAGGCACAACGAACAGAACCTGACCCTGGCACCGGACCCCCTGGACGACTATTCGTCCCCACCGCCATGGTGAGTAGGGTTCTACATTGGCTGCACACAGCAAGGTTCTCATGTCACCCTGGTGTCCGACGCATGCTACATCTGGTCAAGGCGTCCTTCGGGTGGCCGACCTTAAACAAAGATGTCAAGGAGTTTATTTCGGCTTGCCCCACGTGCGCCCGAAATAAACATTCTAACCAACCTCCAGCTGGACTTCTCCTCTCTCTCCCCATCCCAAACCGCTCTTGGTCACACATCGCCCTGGACTTCGTCACTGGCCTCCCGGTCTCCAATGGTAATTCTGTCATTTGTACCATTGTCAATCGTTTCTCAAAATCTGCTCATTTCATTCCCCTCTCAAAACTTCCTTCTGCTTTTGAGACTGCCCAGGTGTTCACGGACCACGTTTTCCGCCTCCATGGCATCCCGCAGGACATTGTTTCAGACCGGGGTCCTCAGTTTGTCTCCCAGGTCTGGCGGGATTTTTGTCGAGCCTTGGGAGCCAACGTCAGCCTCACTTCAGGGCATCATCCGCAGTCCAACGGCCAGACTGAACGCTGCAACCAAGCACTGGAAGCCGCTCTCAGGTGTGTTGTGGAATCTAACCCTTCATCTTGGTCACAGCATCTGCCTTGGATTGAGTACGGCCACAATTCCCAGACTTCGGCCGCCACCGGACGGTCACCCTTTGAGGCAGCCATGGGTTTTTCTCCCCCGCTCTTCCCATCACAAGAGGTTGATGTGGGCGTTCCGTCCGTCCACCGACATACCAGGCGCTGTCGCCGTGTTTGGCATCAGACCAGAGCGGCATTGGGCAGGACATCGGACTAGAACCAACGGTTCGCTGACCGACACCGTTCTGCAGCTCCCAACTACAAGGTGGGTCAGAAGGTATGGCTTTCGACAAGAGACATTAACATCAAGGACAGTCCTAGGAAGCTTTCTCCTAGGTTTATTGGACCTTTTCCCATTACTGCAATCATAAATAGGTCGGCAGTTAAGCTACGGCTCCCGCCTTCCATGAAGGTCCATCCCACTTTTCATGTCTCTCTCATCAAGCCCGTCACTACTAGCGACCTTCACCCTCCTGCCAACCTCCCTCCGCCCCCCCGTCTTATTGATGATGCACCCGCCTTTACTGTCCGCCGTCTCCTGGACGTGCGGCGCAGGGGTCGGGGTGTCCAGTACCTGGTGGACTGGGAGGGCTACGGCCCCGAGGAAGGCTCCTGGGTTCCTCGTGCTCGGATCTTGGACCCCGGCCTCATCACTTCGTTTTTCAGGGCCCACCCTGAGAAACGACTTCGATCGTCAAGAGCCGATCCTTGAGGAGGGGGCACTGTGGGGTTCTGGGGTTTTTGTTTGTCTGTCTGTTCACCTTCCCTCC
>NW_023626398.1:0-2951 GCF_014905685.2 Nematolebias whitei | reverse complement strand
AAAAGCTCAAATATGAGTTTTTAAGTTCTTTTTAAGGGTGCAACACAGATAATCCACTAGAACAGTTTGATGGTTGTGAAATAAATCAGAGTTCATTCTGCTTCACTTTAGTCTTTAGACTTCCTCCTTTCTGCAGCAGGAAACAGTTTGATCAGCAGAAGATCAGAGTTGATGTTCACATGAATGATTTGTGTTTCCTCTGCAGGTGAAGGTAGAAAGTGTGTGTGAGCTGATGTGAATTCAGCAGCATGGATCAGTGTGAGGACAGAGAGGAGGGAGTCCCTCCCTCTAAAACCACTCTGTGTGGGGAACATGAGAGCCAGAGCAAAGATCAGAGGTGACATCTCCAACTGTCCACGACTCTTCTCCATGTCAGAGCTCAGCACTCACAGCAACACACTGACTTTATTCACAGGAACACACCTGGACCTGGACCTGGACCTGGACCTGGAACTGGACCTGAACCTGGACCTGGAACTGGACCTGCACCTGGACCCAGCTGTGTGTCTTTAAAGAGCAACATGTCAAAGGAAATTATTTGTGAATTCAAACAAAGAGTTTCCTCCAACAACCAGTAAGTTTCTCTCAGAGTCCAGTCGAGGCTGGATGATATTAAAGATAATTGTTTTCTGTTGAACGACTTTGAGTTGATTTTTATTTCATTTCTCTGAGACTAAGTTGCTGCTTTCTGTCTGTAACTTGTTTCAAACTCTTGTTGAACAAAGAGAATAAATGTCACATCATGTGAGTTTTAAAGGATGCTGATTGTGTCATGAACAAAGCTGCTGATGACAGAATCCAGCAGGAACCAGAACCAAACTGAGCCTTCAGCTCTGCTTTTTATTCTTCTCATGTTCAGATGATCCATCAGATGATTTTAGATGAAATGATGAACATCAGCTGAAGTTGGAGCTCATTACCGTCTCCATGGTAACAGAAACTCTCAGCTGTCTCAGACTGACAGTTACAAACATCCAGGATCAAATCTCCAGTGGAAAAACCAAGACCCTCCTCTAAAACTCTGACTGGCAGAGACAGAACCAGAACTCCCATCACAACCAGTTTCACTGTTAGTTTACAGAACATCAGCAACAATCTGGACTTTTTACTGGTTTTACTAGTTTTTGGTATCAGTCTGGTCTCCAGTAACTGGTTTAAAGTCTGAATGGTTTCCAGCTGATTTCCACGTCTCCTTCATTCTGGGACAGAGTCCGAGCTAACAGATCTGGTCTAAACCCTCCTTGGTTCTGGTCTCTGAGTGGAGGTTCAGGTTTTCCCAGCAGCTGACACAAAGAAAGGCTGCTGTGTTCAGCTGGTTGTGTAGTTTCAGAGAACTTCCAGAAACAGAGAGTTCAGGCTGTGATTCTGAGTCCACCTTCTCCTCTCTCAGTCTCTAACAAACACAGAGGAGGCTGCAGCTCTCTGCTCTGCTGCTGACAATAATCTGGATTACTCAACTACACACTCATCCACTTTAATCCAGTTCAAGAAGAACAACATGTCTGCTGCAGGAAGAGGAGGAGAACTGGAGAAGATGGACTGTAGAATTACAGATGTGGTGTCCTGCAGCTGGAAAGGATCGTTTCAGGATCAATACCTGAGAACAAATAATCCTGTCACTTCATCCAGAATGTTCCAGGATCCAGACTCAGGATCTGACACCAATCACCATGACTCAATCATTAAATGTAACTTTTTTAACAGGATCCATCAGAGACTCAAAGCTGGACCTGAACCCAGCTGTGTGTCCTTAAAGAGCGACGTGTCAAATGATCGTCTTATTGATTTTAAATCAGTCCAGCCTCCATCAGCAGAGAGGTGAGCTGTCTCTAAATGTTGTAACTGTGTCAAATGTAACTGAGTCAGTCTGAAATGTTTTCATTCCAACATGTGTTTCATGTGAGCTCAGCTCTTTTTCACACATTTCTATGTTCACATGTGAAGCGGTGTGTGTTGGATGTTTTCTCCAAACTCAGCAGTCAAAGTGAAAGAATGGAGGTTGTAGGAGGAGTTTCTGAGTGTCTGTAGGTCACCAGGTGGTCCAGCAGGTGTCACCTTTGACCTTTGCTTCAAACACAGTGTAGGTAGGAACTTCCACTCAGGTGGCAGGTGTTGCTGGATGGAGGAGGACAAATAGTTTCTGGATCCTGACTCCACATGGACCTTTAGCTGGTGTTTGTCTCTGTGTGGACAGACACAAGTGGAGCTAATTCTTCATGATTCCTCCACAGAGTGGACCAGCAGAGCTCAGAGGTTCCCAGTGCTCAGTCTGCCCAGCAACATCAAACACAGCTGGACTCCATATTTATGGTGCGTTCATGTACAACAAGTACTTTTCCATGTGTTGTGTTCACTGTCATCTCCATGCTGCACTTTGTAGACCAGTGGACTCTCAGTCTGTCCAACACATAGACCAGTGGACTGTCAGTCTGTCCAATACGTAGACCAGTGGACTGTCAGTCTGTCCAACACATAGACCAGTGGACTGTCGGTCTGTCCAACACGTAGACCAGTGGACTGTCAGTCTGTCCAACACGTAGACCAGTGGACTGTCGGTCTGTCCAACACGTAGACCAGTGGACTGTCAGTCTGTCCAACACGTAGACCAGTGGACTGTCAGTCTGTCCAACATGTAGACCAGTGGACTGTCAGTCTGTCCAACATGAAGACCAGTGGACTGTCGGTCTGTCCAACACGTAGACCAGTGGACTGTCAGTCTGTCCAACACGTAGACCAGTGGACTGTCGGTCTGTCCAACACGTAGACCAGTGGACTGTCAGTCTGTCCAACACGTAGACCAGTGGACTGTCGGTCTGTCCAACACATAGACCAGTGGACTGTCAGTCTGTCCAACATGTAGACCAGTGGACTGTTGGTCTGTCCAACACGTAGACCAGTGGACTGTCAGTCTGTCCAACATGTAGACCAGTGGACTGTCAGTCTGTCCAACA
>NW_023626397.1:2423-2951 GCF_014905685.2 Nematolebias whitei | reverse complement strand
GATTACAACAGCTGTGACGAGACAAAGGTGGCACCAATTAAACTGACGAGGAAACACAGACACAAACAGAAACAGCAAATGGTACCATCCTTACAGTACCCCCCCCCCCTCAAGGACGCCTCCAGGCGTCCCCAAAAAACCCCCCTCCCGAAGGACTTGGGTGGGTGGAGGGCGGCACTGCAAGGGTGGAGGGCCAGAGGAAACACAAGGAAGAACACAAGGACCTGAAAGAACTAATGCAAGACACAAGCAGGAGAAACACAAAAGATCTGAACGGTCAAGAGACCGTCCCTGGAGTCATTGTTCAGGAGGACGGCCGGGAGGCCGTCCATCACGGGACCCACGTTCAGGAGGGCGGCCGGGAGGCCGTCCAACACGTAGGACCTTGGAGGCCGCGGCAGGCGGCAATGACGACTTGGAGGCCGCGGCAGGCGGCGTAGACGGCAAGGAGGCCGCGTCTGGCGGCGTAGACGGCGAGGAGGCCGCGTCTGGCGGCGTAGACGGCGAGGAAGCCGCGTCTGGCGGCGT
>NW_023626397.1:1684-2413 GCF_014905685.2 Nematolebias whitei | reverse complement strand
GTCTGGCGGCGTAGACGGCGAGGAAGCCGCGTCTGGCGGCGTAGACGACGAGGGAGCCGCGTCTGGCGGCGAAGAGGCCTTGGGAGCCGCGTCTGGCGGCAAAGAGGCCTTGGGAGCCGCGTCTGGCGGCGAAGAGACCCCGGAGACCGCGTCTGGCGGCGAAGAGACCCCGGAGACCGCGTCTGGCGGCGAAGAGGGCTTGGAGTCCACAGCTGGTGGCGAAGAGGGCTTGGACTCCACAGCTGGCGGCGAAGAGACCCCGGAGACCGCGTCTGGCGGCGGAGAGGGCTTGAGTCCACAGCTGGCGGCGAAGAGACCCCGGAGGCCGCGTCTAGCGGCGAGGAGAGTGTAGAGGCCAAGTCTGGCGGCGTAGACGGCGTAGAGGACTTGGGGCTCTGGAGAACTGCAGCGTGCGACGACCATGGAGGCGACCCCTCTGGAGATGTGGAGAGCGCCGACCCCTCTGGAGATGCGGAGAGCGCCGACCCCTCTGGAGATGCGGAGAGCGCCGACCCCTCTGGAGATGCAGAGGGAGCCGCAGATGACGTGGGGACCTGGGAGTTGGCTGCAGGCGACGAGGGGACCTTGGGAGTTGCTGCTGCTGACGACGGAAAGGCCTGGGGAGTAGCTGCTGCTGACGACGGAGAGGCCTGGGGAGTAGCTACTGCTGACGACGGAGAGGCCTGGAGCTCTGCAGCAGACGACGGAGAGACCTGGAGCTCTGCAGCA
>NW_023626397.1:0-1674 GCF_014905685.2 Nematolebias whitei | reverse complement strand
CAGCAGACGACGGAGAGACCTGGAGCTCTGCAGCAGACGACGGAGAGGCCTGGAACTCTGCAGCAGACAACGGAGAGGCCTGGAGCTCTGCAGCAGACGACGGAGAGGCCTGGAGCTCTGCAGCAGACGACGGAGAGGCCTGGAGCTCTGCAGCAGACGACGGAGAGGCCTGGAGCTCTGCAGCAGATGACGGAGAGGCCTGGAGCTCTGCAGCAGACGATGGAGAGGCCTGTGGCTCTGTAGCAGAGACGGAGAGGCCTGTGGCTCTGCAGCAGATGGCGTGGGAGCCTGGAGAGCTGCAGCAGAGGCAGGAACCGACTCCTCTGCGGTGGCGGCAGGAACTGATCTTCTGCGGCGGCGGTAGGAAACAGAAAAAGATGCTGAGTCATCTGAGGCGACAGGAGCAGGTGCACCAACGGTGAGGCACTCAGCAGGCGGAACAGCGGCGAAGGTGATGGGTGCAGGAGTCAGAAGAGCAGAGGAGAGTTCAGAGTGTGTATAAGTGACCTTGGGTGTGATGAGAGTCCTAATTTCTATTAATAATCGATTGTACTCAGGGATCAGAATGAGACCTGGCCGTGAAACTAAAAATTCCTCCATCAGGGAAAATACAACATCAGAACAGTCCGAGTTATTTTTAGCAGTGAGAAATGAATCTAGTAAAGTCTGGTTTATTAGCGCAAGTTCATGGGATGAATATGTTACTGAAGGACAAATGTCACTATGTGAGGATGTGGTGTCAGGTGCCGCCCCCACCGGAAACCTGGGAGGTGGGTCGGCGGAACACGCCCCCACAGAGTCACTGGGAGAATGCCCAGGAGGCACGGTCTGACTGGGTTGGACAGCCGCGGCACTGTGTGACGGTGAGAGGCCGGACTCCGCCCCCACCAGGAACCTGGAAGGTGAGGCCACGGAATCCGCCCCTGTGACGTCAAGTGGACCGGACTCGCCGAACCGAACAGGAGTGGACCGGAGCTCCCGCGGGACTCCGGACCTCACCCCCACAGAAAACCTGTGAGGTGAGGCGGCGGGACCAGCTCCCACAAAAACACCGGAACCAACTCTATGATTCTGCTCAGCCGACGAGACCGGGCCGGGCGCCGCGGACTGCCCCTGGGACCGCTTCCTACCTCCCCGGCGACGGCGGGAGAGTCGGGGGACAGGAACAAAACAGAAATCGTCCTCCATTTCTTCGTCCTCCCCCGACGTCCACCCCGAATAGCCGGGCGAGGCGGACTCAGAAACAGGAGCCTGGTGGGTTCTCCGGTGCCGAGCTCTGTTCTCCTCGAGGACCAGGAGTGGAGAGGACAGGATTTCCACCTCCTGGTCATAATGTCCTTGAGGACGGACGTGCCTGGTGCAGAACCCGCCGCACCGGATTGTAGTCTTGTTCATCATGGGAGGATGAACGGAAGGCTCGGAGGGGAAAAAGAAAAAAGGTGAGTTGCCGAGAGAGCCCTGCCCGCTGGGTTCTGATGTGTGGTCGGGTCGTAATGTCAGGATTTGTTGGACAGGAACGAACCCAGTTGTGCAGACAGGACTCAACTCGGCAGATTACAAAAATAAGTATTTTAATAGTAATTAGAGAACAAAAATAAACAGCTGACATGGCAGCAAGACTTACATGAAAAACGGTAGGCTCAGAAGGAAACTCAGGAAGGACTCAGGGAGCTC
>NW_023626396.1:1105-2951 GCF_014905685.2 Nematolebias whitei | reverse complement strand
TTAGCTACTATGAGATTATATTTAAAGGTCAACTAGTTAGAATTAGCAAACACTTTCTATAAACATAGTTCAACCTTGGAAGAAAGACACACACACACTTTATATGACCTGACATTTGAGTGCTTGATAGAAATTATAAAAAGGTATAAAATATTAAATCCAACAATAGTTAAAATGTACTTGTTTTATGCTTGAATAATACATTTAGATTTTATTTTGTTTATTTATTTATTTATTCATTCATTTTATAGTAAGAAGAATACATATCAATTAACATGTATGTAATTTGAAAACAAAAAAATAAAATGAAAGGCAGCAGATAAAGAAAAAATCTTATTAAGTCTGCTCCTTATTTATCTAATAAACAATTCAAACAAACATTTACTGTAAGTAACAAAAACAAATAAATAACTCGCATAATTTTTCAATTAACAAACATTTTCAATGAATTACATTCATATATTTTTTTTAACAATTTGATTTTTACCAGTTTTTTAAATACCAAGATTGATTTGGCTTCCTTAATATCTGTCTCTAAGTCATTCCATAAACCAACACCCTGAATTAAGGTAGATCTTCCCTTTAAACTAGTTCTGAACTGCGGTTTTACAAAAACATCTTTCCCCTTAAGATTGTAACAGCTTGATCTTTTCACAAAATACATTTGAATATTAGAAGGTAGTGTATTTGTATGAGCTCTATACATAGGTGACAAAATGTTATAATCCACCAAATCATAGAATTTCAACAGTTTCATTTGATTAAATAAAATACTTGATGGATGATAATAATGTTTTCTTGTGATAATTCTTACAACTCTTTTCTGCAATAAAAAAAATAGGCTTTGTAATTGATTTACACGCTTTTCCCCAAACATTAACACAATAAACCAAGGAACAACAATTGTATTATACAACAAAAACAATGCTTTATCATTTAGTAGATACCTAACTCTATAAAAAATTGCAATAGATTTGGATATTTTCGTTTTAACAGAATTTATATGTTGTTTCCACGACAGTTTATCGTCAATGATGACACCCAAGAATTTCACCTCATTAACTCTACAAATCATTGAATCTTCAATTTGAAATAGAACGTCAATAGTTTTATTTCTATTACTAAATATCATGTAATTTGTTTTATCCAAATTTAAAGATAATTTGTTTAGTCTAAACCATTTCTGAATTTTAACAAACTCTGTCATCATTGACTACAATAACTGTTCAATATTTTTACCAGAACAAAAAAATGTTGTGTCAACAGCAAAAAGAACACGTTTAAGGAGGCCAGTCACCTTGACCAAATCATTTACATACAAAATGAACAACTTTGGGCCAAGTACGGATCCTTGAGGAACTCCACTCCACATTTTAATTGTATTTATAATGTATTTGCTTAGTACATTTAATGAAATTATATATTATTAATATATTACAAGTCTTTATTAAATGCCTGCTAATATTCAATATAACGAGGTTTGTACATTTAAACTTATTTATTAAACACAAAAAGTTGCATACAGTACATTCGATGACAGACTAGACCAGGGGTCTGCAAACTTTACGATCAAAAGAGCCATTTCTGCCCCTTAGTTCACTAAATTAAACGTGTCCAGAGCCGCAAAACCTGCTACAATTGTCATTATCAACTGGCGGCCCATGGGCCACTTTAAGTTTGTTAGAAAGGGCTTTTCTAGCCAGTAGGAGGGAAATTATAAAACTGAAAACATTCAATGAATGTTTACATTCATTGATATTTTTATATTTTGAGACAAAAGAAAAAACTGGATTCCGTCTGTCCGTCCATCATCTTTACTCGCTTCTTCCTTTGCAGGTTGCAGGGG
>NW_023626396.1:0-1005 GCF_014905685.2 Nematolebias whitei | reverse complement strand
GTCCGTCCATCATCTTTACTCGCTTCTTCCTTTGCAGGTTGCAGGGGGTCACTGGTGCCTATGCCCAGATCGTACGTCTATCACAGAAGACTGGATTCTTGTAAACAAACAAAAAAAGACATTATTTTGCCAATTTAAAAAAAACTAAAACAATGAACTCTGCAGACTTATGTGATTTTTTAATTGGAGAAATTGATTATACTTTGAAGAAATAAAACATAAATTTAAAGAGAGTATAATTTACTCTGTGTATTAGTACTAGTATCCTCTTATTTGCAAAGGAAATGACAGGAGAACTGGTAAAGCTAGTCATTTTTTGTTGTGGGTACAACATCCTACAAATTCAGTTTTGGTCAAAGCTTGAAAGAGCTGCTGCAGAGGAACCAAAGAGCCGCATGTGGCCCTAGAGCCGCAGGTTGCAGACCCCTGGACTAGACAATTTTGTATGTAACAAAAATGATACAACTAACAGAGAACATTAACAAACAACAAATGAAAGGGACGTTCTCCTTTCTTCGAGGACCAGGAGGGGAGAAGGCAGAATCTCCACCTCCTGGCAATGGCTTCTTTGTGCCGGCACGGGTTGGATCTGGAACCTCCGCACCGGATCACGGTTCTCTCCATCTGCATGGGCTCGAGAGAAGAGGTAAGTGAAACCAAGAAACTTTGTCTGCTGGGTTCTGGTTTTGGTCGGGCATACTGTCAGGGTTTTCAGACTGAGCTGAACAAGAACGAATCCATGTGCAGACAGGATGTAGAGGCCAGGACGTAAAATAAGAAAACACTTTAATAATAACAAATAAACAGCAGATCGGAGTAATTACTGAGAGATGCTAGGGAGTACAAACACAGGGAGACTGATAGAGGGATACCATCCTTACAGTACCCTCCTCCCAAGGACGCCCCCTGGCATCCCCAGAAAGTCCCCGCCCCCCCCAAAAAAAAAAACTGGGGTGGTCGGAGGGAGGAACTGCAAGGATGGAGGGCATGAGGAAACACTAGGAC
>NW_023626395.1:0-2952 GCF_014905685.2 Nematolebias whitei | reverse complement strand
GGTACGGGTCTGACACCGGGAGCCGGCTGAGACCGGTACGGGTCTGAAACCGGGAGCCGGCTGAGACCGGTACGGGTCTGACACCGGGAGCCGGCTGAGACCGGTACGGGTCTGACACCGGGAGCCGGCTGAGACCGGTACGGGTCTGACACCGGGAGCCGGCTGAGACCGGTACAGGTCCTCTGAGCCAGGAGCTTTTTTCTGTCTGAACAAATTAAAAAGACAGAACCTGATCAGGTTCACTTTCACAGCTGGTCTGCACCACAGGGAGGAACACCTGAAGACCCGAGTCCCGGTTCAGGAGTTTAAACCAACGGCTCCCAAACTTTTCAACTTCCAGTTCATAAATGAGACCTTGTGACCCGAAAAGTGTCTAAACTTTACGCAGAACTCCGTTAAACTGAAGCAAAGTGGCAACACAAACAGTCCTAACATCTATGACACCAATTTAATTTATGAATACTGTGTTTAATATTTACTACATTTATGGTGAAAACACGCCGTCAACAATCATTTCAACTTTCATTTCAGGAGACGGTCTGAAGTCTCCGGACCTACAGAGGAGGTCCATCAACAGCTTTATTTAAACAGAAGAGCATAAATAATAAAAACTAACATTGTGGTGAAAATGAAAAAAAAAAAAGATCATTTGGGGAGTGGTGGCGCAGAGGTTAGAGAAGATGGGCCTGTGATGGGAAAGTCGCAGGTTCAACTCCCGGTACCATCAACATCAAAATGTGGGTGGAAAAGGTGAAGCACTCACACCTGCCCCCACCCTCATTCGCACCACTCTGGGCCCCTGAGCAAGGCCCTTACCTCCCACCATCTGCCCCCAAAAAACTGGTCTCTCTTGAAAATGAGTCCTCGTGACTCAGTGAGACTAACCGGGATAAATAAAGGTTGAAATAATGAAAAAGTATTATTAGTTTCTAATAATATATCTAAACCATCCAATAATGTGCCAACTATTCATAGATTTAAAACAAAACACCAAATGTGCTTCAATCAAATCATATTAATTTACCTAAATTAAATGAACACTTAAATAGGAGATATGATAGAAAATAGATGATTTAATTTAGTTACAGTTGTCCCCTGTGGGCTTCCGTAGGCTTCAGCTAGAACACTCCAGAGTCCTGGACAGAGCGAGACGTGGAAACTGATTTATAAACCTCAAGAACCTCATGGGAACACACACACGCACGCACGTACACACACAGGATGCCAATACATTATAAGCTTTTCTAATTGGGGACTGTGGTTTTGGTCCCCATTTGCAAAGATGTCCCCAAATTACTGGTGTGTAGCTGGTTCAAGTCCCCACGTATAACATAAACAAAGTCATGAACACACACACATACACACACACAGGGTCTTGTGTAATTAATCAGGTCGTGTTATTAACCGTTGAGCTCGGTAATTACAGACACACATCAGGACAACTCTCTGCCCTCGTGTTGGAGGAACTTTGATCGGAGGAGGATCAGAACATCTGAACCGTCCAACATCCCTGAAACGAACGTTCAGGAACTCAGAGCTCAGCTCTCCATCCTGCTCATGTCAGCAGAGCCCAGGGTGAGGGGCCTTCTGCACAGTTTCAGTATGGTCCCTTTTCCATAGGGACGGCTTGGAACAGTTCGACTCGGCTCAGCTCGGTACATGTTGCTTTCCATATAAACTTTAGTACCGCTTCTAGTCGGTGGGGTCCAGAATCCAACGCGCCTTACTGGCTGGTGGCGGTAGTGCTCCATTAAGTTATTTACTAGCCACCACTAAACGTATTAGAAGAAGAAGACCCTGAAGATACACAACAAAATGGAGGATTTCGTAGCTTCGTTGAACATTCTGCTCAGTCTGTGGCTTTTTGTCAAACGTCAAAGAGAAGAGGGCCAGAAAAGTCTGCGGGCAGCGAGGAGAAAGGCTCTGGAGAAGAACAGGAGAGTGTGGGAAGACATAAAGATGCAAGTTAGACGACGTGTGAGGATAAGCTCATGCTAAACTGCTACAGGGAGCCGAGCTAAAGTACGCACTGGTAAATGTCAGTTAAATACGGTTTAGTAATACATGCTGCGTGTGTGATTCAGATGATTCTCCAGAAAAATAATGGCAGCAGACCTACAGTAAGCTGATGGTAATAGTTAGCACCAGTAAGCTGATGGTAATAGTAAGAAACCAGTAAGCTGATGGTAATAGTTAGCACCAGTAAGCTGATGGTAATAGTAAGAAACCAGTAAGCTGATGGTAATAGTAAGAAACCAGTATCTGGCTGCACCAAGCCAAGTTGTAATTACTTGATGAGGCAGACTTTTGTGTTGTTTTTTGACTCAACTGTTAGACGGTTTAATTAAACAAATTAATAATTTTAATCAAACTTTTGTCAGAGTTGTGTCTGACGGGTTGTTTTCGTCCAAATACGGTGACTAACGATGAACAGAGGCAACTTGTGGGTCCATATTGTCCCAGTGAGTTGAACCAGCAACCTCCATGCTTGTCTGCCCTACAGGCTCGCAGCGTTCCACATTAGAGCCTCTCTGGGAAATATGGGTTAGTGAGACACGAGCCATCCAAGGCTCGGTTTGCAGGGCTGTGTGCTGATGAGCTGGGGGCTGGGGTTCTGCTCTTACGGCACCAAACGGTACCAAACCCAGAGGCACTGATCCGCTCCACACAACAACTACATGTGATGATGCCCACTTCAGCCTCACGTCTCGGGTCTGCTTCTCCTGCAGATGGTCTGTGGTTCTTCGTCATACAGTCAGTGGGGAAAAATATTCTGGTCTGGATTTTTCTGTTTTGAGTTTTGAAATGAGGCAAATCTGAGGTCAGATAAAAACTTGTTACACCATCAACACTGGTTCCAGTCCTGACCCAGCAGCTTGTAGAACCTCCTTCAGCAGCAGAACTCTGGGGTTTTCTGTAACAGCCTCTCTCATGGTTGTGGAGGAGTTCTGA